>NW_028319228.1:9583611-9747500 GCF_062004578.1 Staurois parvus | reverse complement strand
TGCAGACGTGGTGAAGACAACTTGCTGAAGTTCAAACCAAGCACCAGAATGGGAAAGAAAGGGGATTTAGGTGACTTTGAAAGTGGCATGGTTGTTGGTGCCAGACAGGCTGGTTTGAGTATTTCAAAAACTGCTGATCTACTGGGATGTTTAAGCACAACCATCTCTACGGTTTACAGAGAATGGTCCGAAAAAGAGAAAATATCCAGTGAGCGGCAGTTGCATGGATGAAAATGCCTTGCTGATGTCAAAGGTCAGAGGAGACTGGGCAGACTGATTGCTGCAACATTCAGATGGTAGGGTCAGAATTTGGTGTAAACAACATGAAAGCATGGATCCATCTTGCCTTGTATCAATGGTTCAAGCTGGTGATGGTGGTGTAATGGTGTGGGGGATATTTTCTTGGCACTAGCAAGGTGTACCTAATAAAGTGGCCGGTGAGTGTATGTAAAGTGCTGCTTAAATTGATGAAATCTAAATACCTGAAATAAATAAAAAGGCTTTGTTATACTTTGAGATATGACCAAATATTAAAGAACATAGCAAATCAATCTAAATAAATGTGGCCCATACTATCACATCTGTTTTTAACCTCTGAGCTAAGGAACTTTCTCCTAAAGATCCTAACTCGTATCTGTTGCCATAAAACATTGAGCCACTTCCTGAGCTTAGTAAATGTTTGCAATCTTCTATTTCTGGCTACCTACTTCATTTATGCCTGGGGATTAAGGGGTGCATGAATAAACACATTGGTGAGTAGATTCTAATAGGCCTGCAGCAGGGATCATGACCAGGATCTTGGAAAGAGATCTCTGCCCGAGTCTACTAATCTGAAAAGCTTACTTGTGGTTTCAATCAGAAATTGGATTTTTTGGGTGAGCCAACACTTTATGAGTATGGCCACAGACGGGGAATTATAAAACACTTTTAAGAAGTACCAATATACTAGTGAATGTTTTCTTATGACTGTTTTCCTTTCCTTCTTATATATTTGCTGATTCAGTATACTGTATGTAATCAATAGAAGCTGTTATTGACTCAGAAGTGATTAGGAATTGATTAGGTCTAAAATGGGTTAATATGCTTTATTTCCAGTATGTATACACATTTTAGCCAGTCTCTTAATGCTAATTAGTTTGCATCAAACTGCAAATACAGTTTCCATTATAACACATAGTATTCTGGCCAGTGGTGTGACTAGTGTTACAAACTATAAATGTAACTTAAAATTCTATGTATGGAGTTGGCATTGGCCCACAACATGATGTATAAAGGATGTGAGTACAATGTCTAACATAATGGATTCTGTTCAGATATGTGCACAATGTGAACTCCCAATGAGTAATATTTTTTTATATTTTTAAATGCCTTGTATGCATATGCCATTTTTCCAGCAAGATGCATAATGGGATATGTCTTTTTAACATTATTGCACATCCAAAGTTTGTATTCAGCAAGTATAATGGGAGTGTTTACCCATTTAAACTTTAATTTTCCACATATTGTTGCAGGGAAAAAAAACTGTGAATCAATTACCCATTTCTTTGAAATGCAGATGTCAATGCAATTCCCTTCACTAAACACAGACATTACAATTCTGCTGCTGACTATGAACTTTTGTAAATTAAAGCCATTTTGCTGAGATGAGCCACCATCTGACATTGACTTTGTGTCTATCATAATGCCAATACCTTAAAGAAAACAGTTCTTTCCTCTGTAGAACTCTCTTTTGCCAGTAAATTTCATGTTTGTTTTCTCGGATTTCAGTCAATGTCCTGCATTAAAGTATTCTTGTCCTCTAGAGCAAAAGAAAAAACTTTGGAGTACTCAAGATACCTCATTTTGCTCTATTATAGGTAGCATTCTGACAGTCCGAGGCTTATATAGTTTGTTTGATATATATATATATATATATATATATATATATATATTTGTTTAGTTCTGTGGCCTTTTGAGCAAAAAAAAAAAATAGTTAAATAAAAGGTAGAAGATTTTTACTTGTGTAATTTATGTAAGACAAGCTAGAATGATAAGGTATATCATGCATAGCGTGGAAAATAGATGAAACTTCATATATGGTAGAATGCTAATGATCTAAAAATCCCTTTAACTCCAAAACTCCAAAATTTGATGAAAATCTATTATAGCTGTGAAGCTTATTTTGCTGTGTACAGATAATGCATGGATGTACAGAAATCCTAAAAGGAAAAAAAATAGCCAAGAAATATAATTAGTCAGCTCATTTCCTCTAGATGTACCATCCTAACAACAATACAACTACAAGATGCCTCTGAACAGACCTGTATAGGGGCACTGTGTATATGCACAGAACTCCTATATATAATAATGTTCATTTAGTACATTTTATTTATTTATTTCAGGTACTTATATAGCGCTGTTAATTTACACAGCGCTTTGCATATATTGCACATTCACATCAGTCCCTAACCCTCAATGAGTGTACAATCTAAGGTCCCTAACTCACATTCATACATATACATACTAGGGCCAATTTAGACAGGATCTAATTAACCTACCAACATGTCTTTGGAGTTCTGGAGTACCTGGAGGAAAACCATACAGACATGGCGCGAACATACAAACTTCAGGCAGGTGGTGCCATGGCTGGGATTTGAGCCAACGACCCAATTACTGCCAGGTGGAAGTGCTAACCATTTAGCCACTGTGCTGCCCCATATAAAGTAAATGTATTTTGTAGGAAACAAATGACTAAGTAATATCCATAGGTGTGAGATAATCTTGACCTGACATGGTCTAACAGAGAAAGTATTAGGATGTAGGAATATGTCTTCTTTGGGACCTCTGCAAACAACCTAGAAAAAAACAGTCTCTGGAACAGGGGCGGACTGACCATTTGGAAACTCTGGCACTGCCCGAGGGCCCGGGGTCAGTAGGGGGCCCCATGAGATGCCCCTGGTACCTTTTTCATAGGCTTTTTTGAGTTTGGGCAAGCACACAGGGGCCCCATGATCCCCTTTTGCCCGAGGGCCTCATGAGTTGTCAGTCCGCCCCTGCTCTGGAAGTTTGGGTGTTGTTCTGAGATAAGGTGGGCATAAGAATTGGGAAACACATTTGTGTTATCATAACCCTTTTAATAACAGTTTAGCTGTGGGATCTTCCAACCAATATCTTGTGACTAAAGGTCTATCATCTGTTTTACTTACATTTTCATCCTTTAGAAAGTGTTTGCAATAGTTCAACTGGATCATATTATGTAGCTCCACATACAGCTGTTAAAATGCTATGAGTGAGTGTAAGTGAGTTCTCTTAAATTTTCCATTTCTAACTGATGCTAGTGTATTGTGTTTAGCAAAGTTGAGAAAAAATGGCACCAACATTTCATTTTTTCTTTATTTTTATATTTAAGAGAGAAAGTAAAATAAAAACATCTAGTTCCCTCCAGTTAATCATCAAGGGGAACATTTAAATAATTTACAACTCTCAGCACATTATTATTATTATTATTATACAGGATTTATATAGCACATTAATTAGAGCAAAGGACAATCCCTTTTCTGAAATCAGCTGTGCTGGGACACATGGGTTATTAGGTGAAGGGCTGCCATAGATACATTCTTAGTTTGCTAATGGATTGATTTACTAAAACTGGAGAGTTCAAAATCTGGTGCAGCTGTGCATGGTAGCCAATCAGTGTCTAACTTCAGCTTGTTCAATTAAGAGTTGACAAAAAAAAAAAACCTGAAAGCAGATTTTGCACTTTCCAGTTTCAGTAAATCAACCGCTTAGTGTTTGTTGCAGTATTTCCTTCACAGTCAGTCCATTTCAGTGTGGCTGATATCAGAAAAGGGCTAAGGTTCAGTTTATTAAGGTACTAAGTTCACTTGGGGGCCATTGATTCCTGGATGAATGCCCTCCTTGATTTATTAAAACTCAGTTCAATGTATCTACCAGGCGTGAAAGTACTGATTGGATCCCAGGGTTAGAAGGTCACATTTTGTCACAGGAGACATGATAAGGAATTAGCGATATCAATAAAATCCTTTTTTTATGTGCTTAATGTAATTTTTATGTTAGATTATTTAATGAATTGATGTAAATTTCAAGATAAGCAATGTCATTACAGTGGATGAACTAAAATAAATATTGTCATCTCATTTTTAATTTGAATTAACATGTGGTATTATTCCATTTATTGTAAAATTACTAAGTTTGCAATTTTTCTATCTGCAATACATGCAAGACATGCCACTTAAAGCATATCTATGCTTTTAGTGACTATTAGATTTAAGTTATTTTTTAATTAGACCTTAGTACATTTAAATGAGTGTATATCCATTTTTCTAATTTTGCATAGAGTAGGGAAGGGTTAAAACCACTAGTAGATTATTATAATAATTTTTTTTTTTGCTGTCTGTGCCATGCTGGGCAGATTTCCCTTTACTTCCTGTTTTGGAGACACAACAGGAAGTGAGATAAAATCTCCCAAAAATTTGAAGAATTCCCACCTTAGACAGTTGGTACCAGAAAATTTGTCTTCATTGGAAGATACCATCTCCCCTTTTGCTCCTATTACAACTCTAAACTTTAAGATCTCCGTATAGGCTCTGCAGCTGTTATCGGCGATCTCTCCTCTTCGCTGAAGCCTATTGCTGGAGAAATCATGTGACTGGACCAGAGTGCCCTCAGCCAGTGGTGTATTTAGGTTTTATGCTGCCCTAGGCAACAAAAAAATCGCCCCCCCCCGCAGAAAGAGCCTGACATTGAGCAAAAACACCCCTGCCTCCCACCCAAGAGAGCCTTCCACTATCACTGCCATACACCAGACACCATCCCCAATGGTGAGAGAGAGACACTCACCATAAAAGCTCCAAACATCGCCGGGAATGAAAGTTGGGCTGTTCATACATCGTCATGAAACCCGCAGCCTTGGAACCCACCATGTCCCTATGCCGCGTGTGTCTCTTCTTCTGTCTTCCGTCCCTTCTTCAGTGCTGCCCCCCCTGAGAAATGCCGCCCTAGGCAAATACTTTGTTTGCCTTGTGATAAATACACCCCTGCCCTCAGCATAGGTAAGTATGGACATCTTTCTTTTATAGGGTTGGCTTAGAATGGAGGTGGGAGTGGGCTTAAATATAGTTAATGATGACCTTTGAAAGTACCTTTGTCCAATGATCATCAGGAAGCCATGGATTTTTGAAGGGAGTGTTGAGGAGAAGGCTCCTATACCATTAATCTGACCTCTTCCTAAAAGAAAGCAAGTAGGTTAGAACCCCCTTTGTGAGCTAGTGAAGTGCTTTTTACCAACTTTAGTGAAAGGAACACCATCAAACTTTAATGTAACTGCAAGAACAATTTAACAACCTTGAAATGTACTGCTGTAAAGATATTGCTGGTAAAACATTGAAAATGTAAAGTTTACTCTGGGACAAATTTATTGGAGAGTTTTGTAGAAGCTCTATTCAGAAGTAATACGTTAGTTTTGTTCAGTGTAGTGTTTGTATTATTTATGACAAATGTTCAAAGTAAGAAATATCCTAGTCACGATGATCATAACATTATTTTTATTTATTCTAAACCATGAAAAACAAAGACATGCTGTAAAGACAAAAACATTTAAATTTAGGAATATCATTTTTGCCATGCTGAGAGTTACACTTTAGCACATAGACAAAGAGGAGATATTGTTAGCATATAAGCTAGGACAACATATTTGTCACTAAAAGAAAGTGCACATATTCGAAGCTCAACTTTATTTAAACAATTTACATAATAGGCTCATCTGTGTTTCTTAGTTCTAGAGACTAAACAGCAATAAATGAACACAAAAGTGGCATTAAGAAATATACATCTCAAGGAACAATCTGCTGAATTAATTTACTAAAAATAATGAACTACAAAAGTATATCAGACTAGCATTGGAATATTATATATTATATATATTAACTATCTACAAGGACACCCATATCCTTCTCTATCAATCAGGGGTGGACTGATAACACATGAGGCCCCCGGGCAATAGGGGATCATGGGGCCCCTGTGTCCTTGCCCAAACTCAAAAAAGCCTATGAAAAAGGTACCAGGGGCATCTCATTGGGCCCCCTACTGACCCTGAGCCCTCAGGCAGTGCCCGAGTTTCCAAATGGTCAGTCCGCCCCTGGGCACAATACTTCATTTCTGTAGTGCAACTTGCATGCAAATTCTCAGCCCCCAAATGCACATTTTTAGTGGAAACCTGTTCTTGATAGGCCCCTCAAATGATGCGAGAAGTACTTTACGTAGTATAAAAGCTGTGAAAATCAGTCCTATACGAGAACTAGTTCAGCAGAATCGGCTGATTGTATAAAAGGAGTTTGGGTACATTCCAGAATGGGTGTAATGAAAAAGTTAGAAAGAACATCCAAAACAAAACAATTTGTCTGATTGCCGTTAGGGGACAGAATATGTTCTTGTTAAAGCAAAAGGGACTTCTTTTTAGAAGGAGTTTGCCTTCTTCTGGAACTAGGATCCAAGGCAATTTTAATTTTAATCATCTGCTGACTGCTTACAGTAAATACTGTAAGTGGGCGGCAGGTGCAGGCATGATCAAGTAACCTGTACGCCAGCTGATTCGCCCGGGTTCTGCGGCTCACTTCTGACCCATGCTGTGATTGGACACAACACAAGTTCGGCAACTGATTTCAGCCAGTGATTTTGGATTATGTCAGCTGACCGGCTGTGTCCAATCACACACAGAGTTCCGTGTTTACAAAAACAGAGAACTCTGTGTAGAGGTAACTGTGATCTGGTTTTTTCTTCTCCCTGGAAAGCAGGAAGAAAAACAGCCAACTAGTAAAGTAAAAACAGCACATATTACACATTGTTAGGAACACAGTGAACCCTTTGATTGCCCATAGATGTTAACCCCTTCCCAGCCAGTGTCATTTATACAGTGTCAGTTTACAGAATTATCACTGTATTAGTGTCACTAGTGATGTCAGTGTCAGTTAGTGTACCTCCCAGATACTGTTTGTTAGTGCCAGATTGCCCACCACCCTATCACAGGCCCACTATAAGTCACTGATCACTGCCATTACAGTATATTGTTTATATCGCTGTGTACATTTCAGTATATATACCATATATACCATAGTTTGTAGATGTTATACCTTTCTCACAAACCAATTATTATACACTTATTGGGATTTTCTTTTACCAAAGATATGTAGCAGAATACATTTTGGCCTCAAGTTATGAAGAAATTAGATTTTTTGATGTTTCTTTTATTAGATGTTTCATAACAGAAAGTAGAAAATATTGCTTTTTTTCAGTTGACACAATAATTCACTGGCCATGGTATAATATGGTATGTGTCATATAAAATATATTACGTACACTGAGTTTTCACTGGTTACAATCATGGAATCCATTATGGTAATAGTTTTGTACAGTATGGTAAATGTAAGACCATGAGATATGGCTGAAAAGATACTGATTTATGTGTATATATATATATGTGTAAATATATGTGTATATATGTGTAAATACCCACCTGCAAGTGGAAGGAGTTTGGGTATTATCTGGTATGACCCAAAAGGTATATACAGGCAGACCACATGCAGTGGACCAGGTCATGCAGGACACTGTGGTTACTGTTATGCTTGAGATTTTATACTGTTTGTGAGTATACATCTGTTTTATCTCTTCAATAAAAAGGACATGAGTGGGGTCATACCACCCACCTGCGAGTGGAAGGAGTCTGGATATTATCTGGTATGAACAAAAGGTATATACAGGCAGACCACATGCAGTGGACCAGGTCATGCAGGATGCTGTGGTTACTGTTATGCTTGAGATTTTATACTGTTTGTGAGTATACATCTGTTTTATCTCTTCAATGAAAAGGACACACAAAGGTAATGCGCAAGGCTGGTGCACCCTCTGTTTTTGCTCTTGCAGTGTGTCTTCCATGCTACCCCAGCTGCCAGAGGGCTGCAAAGCTTTGTCAATATTAGAATGGCTAAAGATCTGTGGTCCAATACTGCCAGGACATTTATCTTGAGTGCAGGAGGTTGTTCTTTCAGGCTCCTGCGTTCAACACTGGTTCATACTAGCGAGACACCTCTGTTGGCTTCTGCCTCCAGGTTATTCATTACCCTGTAGCGCTTCCAGAGATGGCTCCAAGATTCCAGGCACTGCTCTGCCATTCTGAGCGCTCTCCTGCCAAATTCCGCAGACGCCCTGAGTATGATGAGACATGTCTGCTTTCATTTATCTATATGAGTGCATTTTATCCTTTTTTATGTGCTGTAAGTAAAGTCTACACTCAGATGGTTGTGCCCCCTGTCTCTTTCTCTTTCTAAGGGATTGTTTTTAAGGCTGATTTATGCAGGAATATATGCATTCCTGTCTCCATAAATTTCAGGAAGAATAGAGGATTGTGTGAGATCCTGGCTTATCTTCCTTATCATCCTGAGGCAGACTGCCTGCAAAGGTTCTGCTCCATAGATGTGCTAAAAAAGAATTCAAGGAGAATCTATACCACAACATCTTTAGCAATATCAGCTGTGAATTTATGAAGTGACTGCTAAGTAAAGCCTACAAAACGGCTCACCAATATCCTTTTCTGTCTTATTTTCAGAACCATATTTTGTGATACTTAACAGACTAAACAGAAAACAAAGCACCTTCTAAACAGTAACTGAACTCTGGAGGACATGCCCTAAAAGGCAGGCAAAGGACAAAGGACTAGTCAGTGGTATTGCCAGTGGTCTCCCTGTAGCTGATCTTTCTCCTTTGCCAACCTACCATGTCTTGGTTTTTTTTTACTAAGGCCGGATAGTGCAAAATCAGGCTCAATTCTGCATAGAAACCAATCAGCTTCTAACTTGTTCAATTACGCTTTGGCAATAAAACCTGGAAACTGATTGGTTTCTATGCAGAAGTGAGGCTGATTTTGCACTCTCCAGCTTTAGTAAATAAACCCCTGTGTCTTTGTGTGCACACAACCCCTTAGTAGAGACAGGGCTCTGTCAGAGACTCCAGCAAGGAGATCAGTGAGCAGTACAGAAATGATATCACAAAATCTCCAAATTCCAGATTTCCTTCAGAGCAAGCAGTGCCTGTATACATACTGTTATAAAATTGTAGGCACAGGTGTGTCTCGGCACACTCACAGACCAGTGCACTGTTGTTTTTCAGGGGGAATTCCAGACAAGCTCTCATTCATATGGGTGACTATTTTGCCCCACCTCTGAAAAGCAATCCTTGGTGTATCACTTTTCTTGATAGGTGGTGAGGTGGTGATATGACCACCTAACTGCCTGCTTAAACCCTCCAAATGCTGACCAACTGCACCAGAGTGGCATGCATTGCATGCCATTGTGGCATGACCCCATTCACTTTAATAGGTTGCATTTAACAGCAATACAGCCTGATGAAAACAACCTTCTGTTTCATTTTTGCTGCGGCTGTGAAGCAAAACAAAGTTGCTGTTGCATGTGTACAACCTTGAACAACTACATGCCTTAATTTAAATATGTACTGCTTGGCCACAATCAACATTTTTAAATATTGCCTATAATATAGCAAATATTGACTTTTTGACTCAGTTCCACTTAAGTGTAGTAGATAAATTGCCATCACTTCACTACACAAAGACAATGACTAAAACAGCACGCCTTTTAAAGTAGTTGATATAGATGTGTATGGTTAGCAGATAGTCATTGATTGAAATACTGCCAGAAGGAACACTCTTAGCCCTTCCTCTCACCTCATTGGACTCACTCTGGTGTCCTTTTATCATGCAGCGGTAAATGACGGCTGCTCAGTTGTCCGGCATTCTCAGAAGAGAGAGTTCTCCTCTGAATGCCTTTTTATGAAGTGGTGTAGATCGCTTCTCCGAATGAGGAGAGAAGCAATCTGCAAACGCTTTGAACACTAGAAAATGGCTGCTGTTACTATAATCTCGCAAGATTACAGTAAAATCAGTCAAACACACAGTTTATTAAGCAGGGGTAAATTATCGCTGCTTCGTTTGCTGTTCCCCTGATTCTCCAGATCTGGGCTGGAGGATCTGGAGGGAGAACACAGATCGCCAGTATAGGGCTGACATCGCTCCTTCATATACTGTCCATCTGTGTGCTGAGAGAACATGTTCTCTACTGATCATCTCTGTTTCCTAAACCACTAATGATCTGAGATCAGCAACGATCCTCAGGATCGCCACTGATCTCTGTTTCATAAAAGGACACCTATGTTTCTTCATTATTAAGCTCGAAAGAGCAGGGCCCTCGAACCCCTCATGTATTGTATTGTTACTGTACTGTCTCATGTACTGTCCCTCACTATAATGTACAGCACTGAGCAAACCTTTTGGCGCTATATAAATACTGTATAATAATAATATTAACTAGAAAAGCTACAATTTCTGGGGAAATTGTGTGAAGTGTTCTTGCCTCCACCAGTAGTCTACAACTGGAGTGGGCAGAGTAACTGGGTGGAGTGGCTTGTCACTCTGCTGCCTGCTCACACACCTGGGTACCTATGGCAACTCACTCTACAGCAAGGGCAGAGAAGAGCGGTTAAAAACAAACTGCTCCAACTTGCTCACTTTACTGGTGGTTGCCATCGTCAAACAGTTGTAGTTTAAAAATTATAAATCCTAAAGTGAAGAGCTTTATATTGTGAGAATCACAAGACCCAGACCTCCATTTAGATGCATAGTATGTCTTTGAAATATTAAAAATGAAGGCACAGTCTCAGTTTAGAAATTGCCCTTCAAATTTGAGGTGGCTAGAGTGGAGTTTCAATGAATGTCAATAGGCGCGTGAGTTGCAAACAAATGGTCATATTGTGAAAACTATCAGGACTATGGCTTAGCTTGTGGACATTTTTAGTGGCAGCAGGGATAGCTGAACGTTTTGATATAAGATTTGTGTAAGTGGGCATGAAAATGAGGGAGTGATGGCAGTTTAGAAATCATATCCTGATTTTTCAGCTCACACTCTAGCTTTTGTCAGCTCCCACTTTAGTTTTGAACATTCCGCCATTCATTCCTATGGGACAAATTTCACCACAAAAACGCTGATATTTCGTGAACCATTCGGCGAAACGTTCCACAATGTAATAACACACCAATCGGGAACAATCCGCACGTTTCGGTATATTACTGTCTATGTAGTGTAAAAACTGTGGGGGGAGTTAGGGTGGTAAATTTGGCTATAATAATAAGAATATATATGTGAGATAACAGTAAGTGGTCTTGCCATGCAAGAACACTTAATTATTGTGCTCCTACTGGTGTTCACTGCTCAAACACATACATCTTTGGTAGATAGGGCAGACTTGGAACCTATTTTTTTTTTCTTGCGCTGATAACAAAGCTTATACTCTTAATATATGAACAAGTATCCTCCTAAATTATATAAATGCTGTATTATAAAAAATATTTGTTGTTATTAATATTTGTTGTTATCATTAACAAGTATTTCCAGAAATTATAAAACAAAATGTATGTTTAACAATTATTATGTTAAAGATTATTATAATAATGCACATTATACTAATTTTAAATATCTTTGGAGAACTCTTTAAAGGAACCCTTTTCTTAGGTAAACCTGGTAACTCCGATTGCTGACCTCTCAGTCTGAAAATGCTAGTTGCCTTGCTGTTTGGCTCTCTAGCTTCTGTAAAGTCAGTAGATCAGAAGGCAGACTATTAACTTTCATCATTAGCACATTTTTTCCAGGTCAGTGATTCAGAAAATGTTAAAACCAGAGGGTCAGCTTAATAGCCGGGCATCCTGCATTGTTCTCTTAGAAATAGATAAGGTTTTTAAATGACTTTCCCAAGCCATTACCTGTAAATACCACTAGATGGCCTCGGTGGACATCTATTATACATTTCTAAATTATACGATGCAATAAAAAGCATCAACTGTTGAAAATTAAATAAGCAAAAAAGTCCCATTTCATAATGGACACACCCAAAAACTTTCTGTATGAAATAGCATGGCTTCAATTGCATAATCCTGTTTTAAATGACTAATGCACAAGAACTGATATTTTATTAATGTCCGTTTTGACATTGGTACATACTTTGATTAATTGGTTGGATATATTGCAAAGTATAGGGGCATTTTATTACATTGTCAAAGCTATTATGACCCAAATTAGGAATTGAATTCAATAAACCAAATGTTTAATGCGCAAGTGATTTGCTGTGATAACATTGGTTGAACAGACAGCAGAGATAATTGGTTCCCAATGCAGAATATACCACACTTGTGTTGAACTTGCTGGCTATGTGATAACAAATTGCTTATGGTTCTTGCGCTGAAATGTCAAACATGGTTTTGCTGGGAATCTCGCTTTTGAAAATAGATCCTGCGGTAATATATGCCAGTGAGTAATACTGATGTTTCTAAAAGATCTGCTTTAGGAAATGTATGTGATAGTGAATGTTTCCATTTGAATTTTTAGACTTGTAAACTAAACATTACTGTGAAGATGAAGACATTACATTGCATATTGTTTGCTGCTTTTACCAAATGCATATATACAGGTTGATATCCAGCCACAATACACAGATGTGAAAGCACAGTGTGTTGAAGTGCAGTGAGCTGCATTTTTTTTAAAGCAGAAGAACTATCCTTTTTTGTTTGTTTGTTATGATGCATTGACTTGCTATCAGTGCAGGCTGCCTAACTCAACATTCCTCAGTGCACCAAAAACACATGTGCAGCCATTGTAGTATAAATGAGCCCTAGCAGATCTAAAACCTTAATTTCACCTGCATGTTAAATAGAATGTAATAACGCGTTCCCAATAACTGAGATCTTTGCCGGATTTCTATTTCAATTATGCAACCGATCATCTATTTAAAGTGGTTTTAAACATCTGAAATGAAAAATGAACAAAGCACATCCTTCTTTAGTGTGTATGTGCCTCTACCCAAAGCACTTAGTGTGATTTCAGTCTGCTCTGTTATTCCTCTGCTATCTGACACTTTTGGCAGCCTATGTTGACACCAGACAATCCTGGGAGGCAACCCTACCGATTCCTCCAGCACAAAGCAGGTCTGACAGCCTCAGCTGTGCATGCTTCCCTGTGAGACTATGTAAAGGAAGATGTGTCCTTTCCCACTACTCAGGTCTCAAAATACACTCAACTCCCATCTCTATGCTGTGCAGAGTGTGACATCAGATCCCTGCCTCATGCCTTCTGAAGCTAAGAAGTTCTGTGTAAATTATGTTATTTGAATAGTTGTAGAGAAGAGAGAGCTGCAGATAAACAGGTACAACTTATGTAGGAAGAAGTACAGATCACAGAAAAAGGTACAAACTGTATGTTTAAATGTAACAGGGACACAAAGACAACTATGACTAAGACCTCTATGAATAAGCCCCGGTGGGTGGGGAGAATGAAACATATCAGTGGTCTGGTTTGGGGAGAGGCACTGACTGAGGCTGCCCATCTCCTTTACGACGCATTAGTCTGTCACTTCTGCATGAATGTAATAAGATGCTGGAATCACCCTTTACTTGGGACCATAGGAAAGACTTCTCCTTCTGCTTAGAGTGGCGCTCTAAGCTCTTTTACAGGTTGCCATGGACACAAAGATAGATATAATATTCCTTAAAAAATGCAAAAAGAATAATTTGCCAAATAGATGCACTTTTGAATCTTAAATAGACAAACTTTTGAAACAATTTGATGAAATATTAAAAAACA
This sequence comes from Staurois parvus, assembly GCF_062004578.1. Classification (NCBI taxonomy): domain Eukaryota; kingdom Metazoa; phylum Chordata; class Amphibia; order Anura; family Ranidae; genus Staurois; species Staurois parvus. The sequence continues at coordinate 9,733,809 of NW_028319228.1, read as the reverse complement.
TGCAAGCTCATAGAGCAGTATTTTACAGATAGATGAAGTTCTTACAAATAGAATCACGTCAGCTGCATATTAATGCAAATTTTCTTACTAAAAGATGTAGCAAGACATTCCTTCCTGTTTTTATAAAGTGGTTCTGCTAACCAAGTGTTCATTATGTTTTTAATTTATTGTAAAATGCTTAAAAATTAAAAAGCTTTTAGCAAGCATTAACCAAAAGCAACCCAAAACCAAGATAGTCAATTACAGATCAGCCTTTAGCAATTTAATGTAGTGATGGTAATGAAAGCCAGTGGATGTCCAATTAGATTCAGTGAGTTGTTGACATAATGTTCAGCTCACATCCACAAGGCCCACTAACAGTTCATTGTTTCTATTGTGAAGGGCCTGTATTATCCACTTCAAGTTTGACAGCTCAACCTCTTAAGGGCTGGACATTGCAGCTAAATGCACTCTCTGTTCTGGGTGGCTGTTTTTAAACAACCACTGTAACTGTTGTTGCACAGTCAGTGAGAAGTGCAGATCACAGAAAAAAACATACAAAGCCCATGACGGTGGCTCTGTACAATGTGATCACTGTGACCAATCACAGCAATCACACATGTAAACAATGCCTGTGATTGCATTTTTGAATAGAGAAGTGTGGATCACAGGCAGGAAGTACAGAGTCAAGGAGAGTGGCTATGTACCTTGTGATAGCTGTGACCAATCACAGAAATCACAAGTGGCAGCAATAAGCTCATCATAGTCAGTGTTGCACAGTGCAAATCACACTGCCCCTTGTTGATCACAGTTTCCCTACCTGATCACAGTGCTCCTTACCTGATCACAGTGTCCCAGCTGATCACAGTGCCCCTTGCATGATCAATGTCCCTACCTAATCACAGTGCCCCTTGCCTGATTCCACAGTGTCCCTACCTGATTACAGTGCCCTTGCATGATCACAGTGCCCCTACCTGATTACAGCCAGTGCCATATTATTATTATACAGTATTTATATAGCACCGACAGTTTGCAGAGCGCTTTACAAAATGAAGGTAGACATTACAGTTACAATACAATTTGGTACAAGAGGAAACAGAGGGCCCTGCTTGTTAGAGCTTACTATCTAGGAGGAAGGGTTGAGTGATCCAAAAGGTAATAGCTGTGGGGAATGAGCTGATGGAGGAAATAAATGGTGGTTTACAAGGTAGAAGCAGGATAGGCTTCTTTAAAGAGAAAGGTTTTCAGGGATCGTCAAAATGTGGATAGATTAGAAGACAGCCGTACAGAATGGGGTAGTGAGTTCCATAGGATGGGAGAAGCTCGGGAGAAGTCCTGGAGGTGAGCATGGGAGGAGGTGACACAGGAGCTAGAGAGCAGATATTAGAGCCACCAACAGATTACAGCCAGTAACAAGAAAACAAACAGTGAACAAACAAACTAATTAAAATATGAATAATAAGGAAAAAACAGTCTCCATGAAAACAACCCACTAAGTGAACCAAGCAATAAATAAAAACTAATTAGGGCACCTAAAAAGTCCCATCCCTCTTAAAGAGACACAACAAAAAACATACGTAGGGTTAACTAGTGTTTAGAGACAGCTAAATTGTGTTTTAAAAAATAAACTTTAAAAAAATGTTTTTACAATTTACAGATAGAGGGAATTTATAAATATAGCCCATCACAATCTTTCATTAGTAAATCAATTAAGAAATAAACCAAATGAACAGGTAAATTAACAGATTCCTATGTACAAAGCCCCAGTATTTCTTATGCCATACAGTACAACTCAGTTCTCACCTATCTACACACCCTTAGCACAATCTCCTCCAGCTACTTCTTATTTTTTTTTTAGTTCCTCTTTTTGCAACTGCCCCCTGTAGCTTCATATTGCAGTCACCTTTTGGCATGCTCTGTCCCCATCACTTCTTTGGTGTGACCCCACTTTGTCTGCCTGCACTCCTGATTCCTGCAGACATGTACCACAGATATGCTCTAATGCCTGGATAGTCTCTCCTCTAGGGATGTGTGTCGCCTTTACAAGCAGCCACTGCTAAGAACACGCAAAGTACTCAGAACTGCTGTCATTTTGACAGCATTCAAAACCTCTAGACTTCCAGTGGGATCAAAGCAATTCAGACCTGAGAATGCAATCCTCACTAATAAATCTCCAAGGCACTACATCAATCCCACGTGGGGGGTCAGAAAATACCCCAAACACACGAAAAAAAAAAAAAAAGACGGGAATCTTTAAGTGTATCAATACAGAATATTTGAGATATCCAACCTTCATTCCCCTTTTCAAGAGCTTGACATTTAAAGCAGCATTAGACCCTCTCCCCCCCAAAAAAAAAAAATCAGCAAATCTGAAAAATGGTTTCAATCTCTGCAATGCATGAATTTAAAATTTTCACTCTTAAACCACCACCCTTATTAGAAGATGGTCATCTGACGTGCATTCAATTTGTGGTTAATTATATAATTGTTTCCAATTATGATGTATGTATATATTGATCTAAGTAGCATTTTGTATTTCAATATGTATTCTGATCTGCAGAAGGGCGTTAACATAATAGCCCGAAACTGTTTGTTGAACACTATGATGTATGGTTTTGTCCATTTTTTTGGATCACCCTTTTGTATGGTGATTTTTCAACAAAAAAAGTTTTTTATGTGCAGCAATCCAATTTTCCTTTTTCTATTTATGGCCGTTGGGAGGGCCTGATTGCTATGCGCTGTGATTGATCATCATTGTGCACTCTACCCATATTACTGCTGTATTTCAAATTGTAAGGTATTTTCAGACACAAAAACAAGTACCAAAACACACATACTGCATGCTTTTATACGTTTCCATTGAAGTCTATTGGGTAAAAATAATAAATAAATAAATAAATAATGTAGGGCCTAGAGCAGGGGTCCTCAAATTGCAGCCCACAGGCCACATGTGGCCTGCCGAGGACATTTTTCTGGCCCGCCGGGTGTTTTGTAATATTTGTGATCCATGGCGGCATCCCCCTGCATACTTTCACTTTCACGGCGGCATCCCCCTGCGTACTTTCACTTTTACGGCGGCATCCCCTGCGTACTTTCACTTTCTCTTTCATTCCACCAGCACCGCCACGCTTGACTGGCTCTGCCTCTCCATCCTTCAGCTCCCTCACCTGCCCCTTGGCTCCACCCCCAGTGATATTCCTGTGTGCTGGGGATGTAGATCCGGCCGGCGCGGCGCCGGCACCGCTGAGTAAATGATAGAGGGGTGGTAACAGAGTGATCTCTGTGATCTCTGGAGGGGCTGCCTGCAGTTCTCCCGCACTGGGCAGTGACAGACAGCCGAGGAGAAGGAAACCCAATTTAATTGATAGTAAGTGCATTTATATTCTGATTGCTATTCAGTTGTATGATGTTGTATCCTGTGTGCTGTGTGAGCCCCGGTTCACACTTTTGCAATCTTAGAGATCACATGTTATTTCCACCCGCACCGCAGGTGCGGATCACATGCAATCTCTGAGCAGTGCGAGTTCAGCCATATGCTTGTATGGCTGAACTTGCATTAGATTCGGAAGAAAAAAAGTATTGTTTTTGTTCCCGTTTTGTTTTTTCACTTCAAAATAAGATATGTGCAGTGTGCATAGGAATTTGTTCATAGTTTTTTTTTTTTTGAACTATAGTCCGGCCTTCCAACGGTCTGAGGGACAGTGAACTGGCCCCCTGTTTAAAAAGTTTGAGGACCCCTGGCCTAGAGTGTAGGGTGACTGAACAGAGAAAATTAGAATTAATAGGATTCTGCTGTTGTTGAGCATAGTTAAGTATAGTCAAGTGTAGTGAAATGATCTAGAAAACTCCGGAGTGAATGAAGGCTTATTCTTAGCTGTTCCTATCCAGACAGCAGAGTGGGCGCAGACAAAAATTATTCTGGTTGTCTTATTTAAGAGAACAGCTAGCTTTCATATTAGTAGACTACACCCACTTTAGAAACTGAGACAAAGTTGGTTTTTTATCAGTTTAAAAGATCAAAACGGATTTAAGAACACATAAAAAAATGTTTTTCTATGTATATTTAGAAACAAAATATTTGAATATATTTTTGGATGAAAGCTTCAGCAGAAATATGCATGGTGTACTTTCACATTAACTGCAGACTAAATGATTGAGATAAATAGATCAAATATAATAGGAACACTGGCTGTGAAACCATTTCCAAAAGGTTTACCTGCTGGGTGCTTAAGATGCATTAATTAAAAATTAAACCTAATTAGTAATAACACCATAAAACTCAGCTTTGACTGGCTCAGGTTGAAATACCTAACAGAGAAAATTAGATCTTCTGTTGTTTTTAGCTCCATTACTGATTTGGTGTTATAGTTCCCATTTTGTCTGTGTGCCAGAACCTATAATGTGTTTACTTGTTGAAAAACCATCATCACAGGAGATGTTGTTTTATTCTTAGCTGAGAAAACGTGGGGGCTTTATTTTTGAGTGATATCCATGCTGCTAATAAATGGTGTATCAGTGCAACAGTGATGGGCAAATTTCAATATTTCATCCGTTTTTCGTAGCACAAAGAGATTTGTTACACTAGCCGGACTAGTAAAAGACCTAAAGCTGGAACATGGACACTCTTATCATACAAACATAAAGGGGTTCTAATGGGGATCCTGCTATTAATGATTGGGAGAGGATGCAGGGGATTTTGGGGTGAGACTTCTACTCCCTGTAATGTCATTGCTTCAGCGATTAAAGCATATGTCAAGAAAAAATGCAGTACATCACTCAGCGGCATCCCTAGGCAGGTGGGGGGTGTGTGGGGGTGACACCAGACCCAGGGGCGTCCCTAGGGTCGGTGTCACCCGGTGCGATAACACTTGGTGACACCCCCTCCGACAATACCTGCAGAATGGATCGGATCTGTGGATTGAGCATAATGGATCGGACTCTGATCCATTATGCTCCCCAATCCGCAGATCCGATCCATCCTGCGGGGATCGTCAGCTTTCTTTACAACTTACCTTTTCGTGGAGTGGGTCTGGTGTCACCTCGTGTGGTAGGTGTCACCCAGTGAGGTGCACTACCCCCGCACCTGCCTCGGGACACCACTGACCGGACCTGCTCCATGAAAAGGTAAGTTTTACAAGCCGACGATCCCTGCAGGATGGATCGGATCTGCAGATTGAGCATAATGGATCGGGGTCTGATGCATTATGCTCCCCAATCCGCAGATCTGATCCATCCTGCGGGGATCGTCGGCTTGCAACCTATACGGGGTTAACTGATCTCTCCACGAGCTCCACGAAAAGGTAAGTTTTAAAGCAAGCTGACAATCCCTGTAGGATGGATCGGATCTGCGGATTGAGTATAATGGATTGGAGTCCGATCAATTATGCTCCTCAATCCGCAGATCCGATCCATCCTGCGGGGATCGTCAGAGGGGTGACACCAAGTGTTACCACACCGGGTAACATGAACCCTAGGGACGCCCCTGACAACACTACATGCACATTTTACCTGCTTTATTCCATGTAAAGACCCTGCAAATACAGAAACATACCCGTTCATCTGTTGGAAAGGCCCTTAGCTCTTAAATGCTGTTGTGGACTGACAGCACATAGCACTTTCTGTGAACTAACTAGTGTAAGCCCTGTCCATTTTCTTTTGCTAAACTGTTCAACCACTCTTACTGTAAAACAATACAGCATAAAAGCTAATCATTTTGTAGTCTAAGATCTTAACTAAGAGGGTTTTTGAGATAACACAGAAAGTATGCAGACGAACCAGGACTCTGAATTTCTTGCAGGATCAACAGGTATTTGTTTGCACGTATCCAACAGATATTACAAAACCATTTTAATAGTATATTAAACAGAACATAATTGAGGTAAAAAGTTCTTTGTTAGGGGGTAAATACATTTTAAGTACTATACTTAATTGTGACATAATCAGATTATACCTTAGTCTGGAAGTATTTTCCTCTGAAATTAGGGCAATAACTTCACAGTGGTTGAGGATGGAGTCCTGTCCCATTATTATCTGATCACTCTGTCAAACATCACTACCAATAATTTAATATATATTTGTATTTCTATTAAGATCATCCAAGGATAAAAAAAAAAAAAAATCAACTGTGAGTGAATCTCATCAAATTGGCTAGTTTAACAGGATAGCCTAAACAAAGACCCCCCACCCCTTGTTGATTATGTATGAAGTAAGGAGGCATAGAAAAAAAAAAAAAACCTTATAAATGTATCAATCTCCTCTAGTTAGGCTGGCAGGCTAAATTTAGTTGTTGGCTTCATTATAGCCAGTGGAGTAGTAAGCTGCTGTTTTTGTCTGGTCGGGGCTTTCTAAGCTGGGTGTTTGATTTCTTCTACCTGCTTCTAGGCGAAGATTCCAGGGAAAGCCAAATATTCAGTTACAAGTATATATCATGCCTCAGCCAGTCCATGGAGGAGGGCATCCAGAAGGTGAATGGAGAGGTGATAAATGTTTGAGAGGCCTACTCAGAGAGTTCTTTCCACTGCTAGGAGAGTTCCAGTTCTCCTGGGGCTGCTGTCCCTGGAAGGCAGCAAGTATGAGGGAAGATTTGCACTTTGGGCCTCAGTAGTTGGGCTGAGAACCTAAAGAAGATTTTCTAAAGAGTTTTCTTGATGAAAAACATCATTCTGGAGTCCTGGTATGGAGAAGGACCTTTGTCTCCCGTCCTTCATCCACATCACTTGTGTGAATGGAGGAATTCATTTGTCCATCTAAAGGCAGAACTTTCTTTTTTTTTTTAGTTTTGGATAGACTGATGAGTGGTTAGAACCTTTGTCATGTTTTTTTATATTATCTATTTACTTTCTAATTGTCTAGGAGACCTCTGTCACTGGGACAGAATGTGAGGGAAAATACAAAATCTTCAGACGTCAACAGAACAGCAATAGAAGGGAAATCTTCCAGTAGGGACAGCTGTCAGGAGGGAAAGGGAAATCTAACCATCAGGGACACAGACAGCAATAAACACCTGCCAGGAGTTTTAACTGTTCCTTACTAAAGGAAACAGCAAATTGGCTTTAGATAAATGTTAGAGTGCTGTTAAAAACATAAAGGACAGAGAACATTTACTATGTGTCCCATAAATATATATATCATCTGTAGGTCACCTGCCATATGCAGATATTGTATACTGAGATAGAGATCTGCAGTGCAGGGTTTGAATGATGACCTATGCTATAGAGGCAGTTATTCAAAGTGTGAAAGGGCACTCTGCAACCAGAAAGGATGCAGCATATGCACTTGAAGATAAGGCAAATAGAAGACTGATATAACTTTCCAGTGATGAGATTAGAGCAGAGGCGGCATAGCAAGTAATGCGAAAAAATGTCTTTATATGAAACACAGAAACCCCACTGAGAGATATCCTGCAAAGAAAAATATAAACTGACATTTTGGCAGGCCATCTGTTCTAATGTTAAGAAATATTGACTACCATAATGTTTGTTCTGAAGGCAGAAGTCAGAAGTCAGTTTTTTACACAGTTACAATACATTAATTCTTTATTTAGCAGCACTCTATCTCATGCAAATCCTTGTTTGACCTTTGTAATAAAATGCACACAGAATAGCTTAAATTGTTTCATGGTATTATTTTTAAAAATGGAGGCTAGCTAGATCTTTCTTTCAACTTTTATTCTCTAAAAACCAATATTCAGACCCCTTGTCTCACATGTGTAGAGAAACTGTAAAAGATGAAGAATTAATTAAAAGAATGCACCCAACGATGCCTGCATAGACTGTTTAAAGTGGTTCTAAGGGATCAAGGCTTTTTCCCTTTTATGCATTTTATGCATGAAGATAAAAAACCTTCTGTGTGCAGAGCCCCCCCAGGCCCCCCCCCCTCTAATCCAGCAACGTTCATGACAGCCTCTGCTGTCTGGGGACTCTTCCTCCTCATTGACTTGAACAGCAGAGGGCACTCATTGGCTCTGCTGCTGTCAATCACAGCCAGTGAGCCAATGAGGAGAAAGTGGGGGGTGGGGCCTAGCCCAGGGGCGGACTGACAACTCATGGGGCCCCCGGGCAATAGCGGATCATGGGGCCCCTGTGTCCTTGCCCAAACTAAAAAAAGCCTATGAAAAAGGTACCAGGGACATCTCATGGGGCCCCCTACTGACCCCGGGCCCTCGGGCAGTGCCCAAGTTTCCAGATGGTCAGTCTGCCCCTGGCCTAGCCATGGCTTTTTGTGTCTTACGGATGCAAAGAGCAGCATCTTGGGGACAAGCATGCAGAAGTGCTCCCAGGGCGGGTGGCTGTCCCTGTGGGCACTTCTCAAGGAGAAGGAGCCAGGTTTATAACAGACAGTAGAACTTTTTTTTGGACTTTTTTGGTTTATATAATATAAAAATTAAAAATAAAAAACCCAGTGGTGATCAAATTTCATAAAAAAGCTCTGTGTTTGTATGAAAAAATGATTTAAATTTCATTTTAGTACAGTGTTGCTTGTCTACACAATTGTCAGTTAAAATAGGTACTTTGTCCCTCATTCATGTAAGGAATGAAGAAGATATCTGAAGGGACCCTCCCATATTCTAGTAAGTCCTCCCCCTTGCAGACTATTAGCTAGGCCTGGGATGTGGAGTTAGACCCTTGTCCCTATCACTGTAAAACAAGGAAGAGAGGGCACACCAGCCTTGTTCATTACCTGGGTGGTAACTTTATTGATTACATGAAATGGATGTATACTCACAAACAGCTTTTTAATAACAAAGGCATAGCAAAGTCCAAAGCGGCCTGGTCACCAAGACAGCTCCCAAACGCAAGAGGACCCTCCAAATGGCTGACATGTTTCAAGAGGTGATCCCCTCTTCCTCAGAGCCAATGACTAGATTTGGGAGCTGTCTCGCTGACCAGGCCAGTTAGGACTTCAATATGCCTTTCTTATTAAAGCTGTTTGTGAGTAGACATCCATTTTATTTAATTAATTAAGCTACCACACAGGTAATGCACTAGGCTGGTGCGCCCTCACTTTCTTGTTTTACAATGTTTCATCTGTTTTTTCCCCCGACCCTTACTGGGCAGCAAAGCCTGTACACTGAAATTGTTAAAGGCCTGAGATCCATGTATCTCCAGTACACCACTCTTGAGCGCAGGGGATTTTTGTCTTTCCCTTGTCCCTATCAACATGGAGATAAGGTGCCTGGCTGGGGTTAAGTCCCCTCTCTGCAGACCATGAGCCCAGGTTCACTAGGCCTGGGACATGGGGATGACAACATGGGGACAAGGTATCCTGCTGGCAAGGTATACTCCCAATGTTGAGGTCATGTTGCTTAGTATGGTTCAGTGGGGTCAAACACTTGCTGTCCCTCCTTTTCTTAGGCAGCCAGGCTGCATGTTCAAATAAATGTCAGGTATGGATTTTGGGGGAACCCCACACCTTTTTTTTCTTCTGCAGGCCATGGGACCTAGTGTGTTTGAAGATGGGAGCTGTGCTTTCTATCTCCTTCTTTCCTGCCCATGTAGGCTAAACAGAGACGTAGCTAGGATATTGTGCGCCCGGGGACGAACTATAAAATTGGCGCCCCAGCCCCCCTTCCCATTTAATCACATCAGTGACACCAATGATGAGGCACTATTCCCACTGACACCAATGACACTTACCTTGCTGACCCCTGCTCCAGCCTAGGCTCCTTCCCTTTCCCATCCACAGCCAGCATACCTGGTTGCAGCAGCATCATCTGCATGGCACACTTACCGGTCAGCTGTCTTCTTCACTTGCTCCGGCCGCTCCCTCACTCGATCTCTGCGCTGCAGCTCGACTCCTCCTCTCCAAGCTCCGCCTCCTCGCAGGTGATTGGCCACCTGTGTGCCTTTCCTGAGATACAGTTCTGGCGCCCAATCACCGGTGAGGAGGCAGAGCTTGCAGAGGGAGATACAAGCTGCCATAGGCTGTCCAGTGATCCCGAGGGTGTGGCCAGATGACAGGGGCAGCATGTTATCCCGCCCACACATCGCGTCCAGGGAAAAGAAGACACCGGACCTGCGGACCTCTCTACCCCTCCTCCAGCAGCGCCTCCTGGACTGGATCGTCATGGGACTGGGACACGGAGCCAGGTAAGACACAGCAGCCTGCTGCCCCTGTACTAAGTGTCCCTTCCGTTGGCAAATACGCCCCTGGTCGTAAGCCTCATTTTGGGGCCCCTGTACCTTGGCGCCCGGGTAGATATATACACCTCCCTGCCCCCCCCAGCTATGCCTCTGAGGCTAAGGGTCTGGTGTGAATTTTAAGGGGGACACCAGCAGCAAGCATGTGTCACAATATTGGGAGGGAACCTGCTTGGAAAGGCACCATGTCCCTATGTGGATTGGGAGGGGGCAGATTCTAGGGGGAAATATGGAAAAGTAATTCAGAAAAAATTTTGCATAGTAAATAAAGCATGACCAAGTCCTTTATTAAAAATAAATAAATAAATTGCTTTCAAAAAGGTCTGGATTATTCCTTAGATACACAGAATGTAACTGGATACTAACATTTATAGGTAAAGTTGATCCAGGGAATATCCGATTGCCTCTTGGGGGATCAGGAAGGAATTTTTTTCCCTGCAGGAGCAAATTGGATCATGCTTTGCTGGGTTTTTTTGCCTTCCTGTGGATCAACTGTGGGTATAGGATTATAACTTTTTTTTTTTTTTTAATGGTTGAACTGGATGGACTTTTGTCTTTTTTCAGCCAGACTAACTATGTAAATAAAAATTGTCCTCTGATGTAAATACAATATCAATCACATCATACAGCAAAGTAGATCCAACATCAATCATGATGAGCATTGCCCACAATGACCTGTAGACATGTCAAATCACATCACAATAATCCTCGCCCATCATACTGCCAACAAAAATGGAAACTCTATGGGTAAACAAATCAGCTGGGGATAATAACTGATGGTTATGGGCATGTGTTGTGAATTATGTCACCTTGGATCCCCCTGCTGCTTTATTTTTAATCAGAAGCCAGCAGGGTCATTTATCAGCAATATATATATCTTTTTTGTGATGTCACTTTTGCTGAAGTACATGCTAGAGGTGAGCCATTTCATGTGCAGGTTTAACCATTTCAAGTCTGGACATTTCCATCCCCTTCCAGTCCAGGCCAATTTTCAGCTTTCAGCACTATTACACTTTGAGTGACAATTACTCAGTCATGCAACACTGTACCTATATGAAATTGTTATTCTTTTTTTGAGAAAGATAGAGCTTTATTTTGGTGGTATTTGATCACTACTGTGTTTTTTATTTTTTGCTAAATAACTAAAAAATACCAAAAATTGTGAAAGAAAAATAATTTTTTGCTTAGTTTTTGTACATTTAGGCCAAAACGTATTCTGCTACAGTGTAGGTGAAAGCTATAGAGTATACAAACTATGGGATATATATTTAAAAAATTGATAATTTGAGACCCTAAAATGCCAGACAGTAGTACAGCCTATGGCACTGATCAGAACGATGGTATGGAGTATGGGGGTGATCGGGATGCTGGTATGGGGTATGGTGGTAATATGGATGCTAGTATAGGGTATGGTGGTGCAGAACATTGGTATAGGGTATCGCAGTGTTCAGAATGCTGGTATGGGGTATGGCAGTGATCAGAGCGCTGGTATGGGGCATGGTGGTGATCAGGACACAGGTATGGGTGTGGCGGTGATCAGGATGCTGGTATGGCGTATGGCAGTGATCAGAATGTTGGAATGGGGTATGGCGGTGATCAGGACACAGGTATGAGGTATGGCGGTGATCAGGAGACTAGTTCAACTCCAGGAAAAAAAAATCTACCTTTGCTAGGGTTAAATGCTCATTATGTCTAAGGGTTACAGGAGCATCAGGATTACTTACCCTAACCACCACTCTGGATGACTCCATTGCTGCCCCCTTCTCCCCAAAACTACTTGGGTGGGTCCTTAGCAACCTCACCTGGATGCGAACAAGAGGGTGACTTCAGCTTTGAGAGAAGGCTGCAGGAGACCATTCTCATTGCTGGAGAGACCATAATAAGCAGTTAACTGATGCAGTGCAAGGGTTCCCCTCTGCAAAGATAGAGTCATTCTAATACCTGGAGTTGGACTTTAGGGCATCCCCCAAGCATGTTATTTAAATATGAAGGTCAGCTAATTTTGCTCTACAGGTTCAATGACATTACTGAATAAAGGATGCTCCACATTATACAGGCAATTGCATCCTGGAAAAAATTTAACTCAAGGGTGCCCTGTCCTCTTCCTGTGGTTTAACTCCAGATGTACAAGGAGTAATAGCTTCTGGCTCTGAACTGAGCTTCTGTGAAAACAAAGTTCCATTCGAGGACCCACCTGCTCCACCCTCCTCCTACATTGAGAAAATGTCTTTGGTTGGTGTCACTGCCTGTGACACGATCTGCAAAAGTGGTATTGAAGCCTGTGACTCATCAGACTCTCCCCCATTTACAGATCATGTTACAGGCAGTGAATGCAATCAAAGATCTTTCCTCAACATAGGAGAAGGGCCCTCTGCAGGCATGATTTCTACAGGATCCAGCTGCCTGTGCAACATAGGACATCCTTTTTTACAGGTAAGTATCGTCACTGAAGTTATGGGGGAAAAAAATCAGCTAATCTTCAGCTTTAAAGGAATTATATATGTTTAATGTTGCCTTTAACTTCCATTTTGTTCTCAAAACTTGCATTAATGATCTCCATTGTCTATTCATAAAAAGGTTGCAGTTTTCCAGGAAACAATGGCCCATACTTTTTCAGAAATGAAAAACAAAGGCAATTTTATGTTTTTTTTTTCTGTAAGTGATGAAAAGCAAAAAATGTGTTGTACTGTGTTAGCCAGTAATAATTACAAAGGCAGAGAAAACTATAAGTATTATTCATGGGATACCTTTTAGGGGCTACCTAAGAATAATAAAAATGCAAGGTTTCAGAATAGAGGATTCAATCTTCAGGCGTTCTGACAGAAAAAAACTGAACTCAGAGTACGTAATATATACAGCTTTTGAACAAAGGAATTGAATACAGATAATAACACATGAAAGAGCTTATACTGAAAAAAAAATGTCATAATTGAAAGTCAGAGGAAGGTAAGTGGGTACAAACCTTGAAATATATTCTTATACAATCAGAATTCTCAACTTTCTGGAGTAGTTTTCTGTCACATTCAAGTGGAACTCTCTGAAAGGGGATTTCTACACAAATCTCCAGGAAAACATTTACTCTCAAAGCTTTTCATGTAGTTTTAGGTAAAGTTTTAGGGGTAGAACCTGTGTCAAGATTTGCAATCTGTGTTTATATTAGGTAGATCCACCTCTGTTACACTGTATATCTTGGTTACAAAAAGTGAGATGAACTCCAAAAGTTCACATTTGCCACTGGTAATGGAGTAGATGGAACATCACATCAGTCCCTGACCATCAAAGGGCATACGATCTAAGGTCCCTAACTCACATTCTTACATAAACATACTAGGGCCAATTTACCCAGGAGCCAATTAACCTACCAGCATGTCTTTGGAGTATGGGAAGAAGCAGGAGTACCCAGAGGAAACCCACGCAGGCACAGGGAGAAAAACATGCAAACGCAAGGCAGGAGGGTGCTGGGGTTGGGATTCGAACCAACAACCCCAGTGTTACCAGGCAGATGTGCTAACGATTTAGCCACTGTATAGGGACCTAAAATGAGATTAGGTTTAATTTTAGGTTTTAAGTCTCTGATACTTCTATATTGTTAGAGGTCTGGTGGCAATTTAGAATAAACATTACAGGCAGGGACTACTATTAGGTTGTCTAGGTTTTCTTAAGCTGAGTATACGCATATCGACATTTGGCCAGTTCAGCAGGAATCGGTTGACTTTCAGTATGCGTGTACCCATGCCTGTTCATCCCAACTTTACTCTGTTACTGACACATTGTGTGTAGTGACTATAATTTCTGCTAGCCAGTCATCTCTACTAACCGAAAAGAGACTTATTTACATTATTACCATCATCTGGACTGCTATAACGGGACTATTACATTTGTATGAAAGGATATCTTCTGATAATATATAGTACATATTTGTTTGGCGTTTCAGCTTAAAGGACCTTTGCAGCAATCTTTTGTGGTAAAAAAAAAAGGGAACAGAGATTTAAGTTTTTTCACTGTGTACTCCTTTATATTGAATACCGGTATGTACTCTTTTCTACCAAAGATTAGCTGTTCTGTAACCAAACAGAGTGACAGCTGTGCCCGGACATAGCGGAGAGACACTGCCACCTGACTACACACAACCCGTGTTACATTGATAGTCAATGCAGAGTACTCTGTTGCATTATTTTGCCATTAAATCCCATTACTGATTAAAAGGGGTGTTCAGGGATTAACCAGAAGAAGGTAGTGGTTTAACTTTAGGGGGAGTGACTGTACATAAAGGGAACTGGTAGTGCATAAAACGAGACTAGCTGTACATGAGAGGGCTAGCATTGAACTGCTTTGTCATATATTGTGTTGTTGATGATATAATGTGCTATTGCAATCTTATAAGTTCTTGCTGAGCGATATAAAGTACTATTGTGACATGATATAAATTTCCGGTTGATGTATTTTTCTATTACAGTGCAAAATGTTCTTGGGATCATTTACAACATTTGCTGTAATGACATGATACAGTACAATGTGCTGGTCCTGAATGACATAATGGCATCATTTGCTGTTGCAGTGAAATGGGTAATGCTGTGTAGCATGATATATTAGGCTCATTTCGTAGATGATTTATTTTAACTAAGTTTGTTATTTTAATCTTCTTCTAAAAATGTTCTATTCACAAACACAATTTATCCTTTGAATGTCTTATTTTGGCAGATTTTTTTTCATCTTTTAAAAAGATTAAAATGTATATAAAGCCAAAACCTTCTTTTTTTTTAGTTTTGGATAGAATAAGGAAAGGTTAAGAACCATATATTTTCCTATCAGGGAAGATTTTCTTTACTTCCTTTCCCATAAATACAGAAGGAAGTAAGAGGAGTTCTCTCCAGAAAAGGGTTTGCACCTTGAAAGATGTTTCTTGTTTAATATATTTATTGGTTGTGCAAGTTATAGCAGTGGAAAGGCACTTGGGTTACAGAAAGAATAGACATGGTGTCTGGTTAACTGACTTGTTCACATATAATGTGTTGAGGTAAAATGAGGTAACATAGTTAATCTGGCTGAAAAAAGACAAAAGTCCATCCAGTTCAACCATTGAAAAAAAAAGTTACAATCCTATACCCACAGTTGATCCAGAGGAAGACAAAAAAAACCCAGCAAAGCATGATCCAATTTGAAAGCTTGTCCTCAAAATTGTATGTTAGTGCAAATAAAAAAAGTATCACGGACAGTACTCAATTGTTTCTCCTGCTGGGAAAAAATTCCTTCCTGATCCTCCGAGAGGCAATCGGATATTCCCTGGATCAACTTTACCTAAAAAATTTTTAAAAAACATTTTGGCTTGACATCTTCTTTGATGCTTCTCCCACACCTGGCATCCTCCTCCTTGTGCCATTGGGCATCCAGTGATGATGTAACTCCCATTCCTAGGTTCATTGGTAAATAAAAGGAATTGGACTAGCTCAAGTCTTACAGATATAGAGCATACATAGTACAGCTCATGCACCTAAAATACTGTTAAAAGAAGTTTGTTGGCAGAAGGGACAAATAAATCCCCTTTTGACAGGAAATTGTCAACTTGCAATTTTGTTACTTCAATTCTACATTTGACAAGTATTTTCAATCTGTCAGCTACAA
This sequence comes from Staurois parvus, assembly GCF_062004578.1. Taxonomy (NCBI): domain Eukaryota; kingdom Metazoa; phylum Chordata; class Amphibia; order Anura; family Ranidae; genus Staurois; species Staurois parvus. The sequence goes on along the minus strand of NW_028319228.1, from coordinate 9,718,069 downwards.
TTAATCCAGTCCTAGTTAAAAACACATATAGTAAGTTCAAACATTTACTAACCTTGCAAAAAATACCTGACAGTTGCTAGAGGGCTAAAATATATTTAGACTAACTGAGAAAATATTTTTAAATATATTCTCAGCTACTCCATGAGGATATCTAGCAGCAGGACTGGTCTGTATAGAGGGCTCAGTCAAAAGCATCCTTCACACTTAATTTGTATCTATATATGAAACTTTTTTTTAGCTTTGAATAGAGTGGGGAAGAATTAGAACCCTGTCAGGTTTTACTGCTATCCAAGACTCTGCTAAAGAGATTGTTTACCCTGTTCTTGGGACAAACTTTTATTAGACAGGAAGTAAGGAAAAATCTGCAACAGGGAAACAGACAATAAAAAATGACATAGGGGGTTGATTTAATAAAATTGGAGAGTGTAAAATCTGGTGCAGCTGTGCATGGAAGCCAATCAGCTTCTAACTTCAGCTTCAATTAAACTTAAAAAAAGGAAGCTGATTGATTTCTATGCAGAGCTGCACCACATTCTGCACTCTCCTGTTTTAGCAAATAAATCCTATATTGTTCCTCCACTTAAAGTGTTACTAAACCCACAACAGCGAAATCAGTCTGTATATGCAGTAAAGCATGCTTGTTATACTGGAGGTGGAACCTAAGGGGTTAATCTTCTGCATTGTGAAAAAACACTATTTTATCCTAACTTCTCTGATCCTCCCCTTCTTCCAGTGTCCCCCTCTTATCTCCTGATTGGACATATCACGTGGAGTCACTCTGCACATATTCAGTTTGGTGTATATTGCTAGAGAGTTTTTTTTTTTCTTGGGAAAGTGCATGTGATCAGCACAGGGCCAATCAGCACTGTCCAGACAGAAGACAGGGGTTATGCATCCTCCTAGAGCAGAATTAGAACTCCTCCTACAAGCTTTAACATGTGGTCTGCTGGACACTGATAAAAGTCACAAAACTGCTCTAACTGCTGATGAGAAAAGGTATTTAGCAGTTTATTTACCAAAATAATTGCACTTCCATGTTGTGTGTACTGTGGGAGACGAGATATAGCGAATACAGGGTCCTGGGTTTAGTAACACTTTAACTTTACAAAAACTTTAAAAAGTAAAAAAAAAACCCCAAAAAACAACATTTTTCTTCTGTCTGTGTTGCTGTTGGAGAGTGTTCTTCACTTCTTGTCTGGTACAAAGATTACCTCCGGAGTAGTGAGGAAAGGGAAATCTCTCTAATGGAGTCCCAGACAGCAATAAAATACCTGCCCACTCCAAGATTTAAAAAGTATTGCATATAGATTATTTATTATTATAATACTTCAAGATTTATATAGAGCCAACAGTTTGCCCAGTGCTTTACAATATACAGAGAGACATTACATCAACAAAATAATTCAATACAAGAGGGTTAAGAGGGCCCTGCTCCTGGGAGCTAACAATCTAATAGGATGCATGTTAACCTAAACTTTATCCTAACTACTGCTGTATGGGCAGCCTAAAAATATTTTTCATATCATCTAGTTAGTGTCTGCATACTCCTCAGGTGTATTGTGTGGACAGTTATTTACTGTGGGATTATCCTTCAGATCATGAAAGGACATAATCAGCTAAAACATATCCAAGCAGTGGTATAGACAGTGCTTGGATCATCAAAGCCAGCCCAGCAACATTCAGGAATACCCAAGGACATAAATAGATAAGAAAAGTGAGAAAATGAAATACTTAATCTAAAACATTTTATAAGTACCCAGTGATTTTAAATAACAAAAGATAATTCAATTCGAAAAGAAAAATGAGTTTGCTAGATCCTGTTACTATGAAGTCAGAACTGACTGACCCTGAAAACATTTACAGGTGCTCAAAAAATAACTACATTACCTAAATAATTAGATTACCTTTCACAAATTAACTATTTCATCATTTCTGGTTTCAGCATTGTCTAACTACTGTGGCCAAGGAAGGAGATAATCAAGCACAATCTGTGCTGAATTAGCTGCAATGTAGGGCAGAGGTGACATTAGGGGTCTAATAAACACCTCCATAAAGAAAACCTGTCACCTGGCCATGTTATTACATAAGGGGCTTGTTAGCCCCCAAAATGATAACAATAAAGCTAAATGGAAAAAAAAAATGTAAAGAGTTAGAAAAAATTTAATTATATTAAAATGAATACAAGAATGTAAAAAAAATCAAAATGTGCGCACACATGTAAGAGCGTGTAGGATACGCATGAGTAAACAGCTATTCTGCACACATGCAAGGCGGTGCTGTGAATGTTGGAGAAAGATCAATATTTCTAGAGCCATTAGTTATGGTTAACTTTAAACTGATAAGTGGTAAAAGCTTTTTAGAGTTGCCCATGGACAGTTTATGGTACAGTAGTTTCTCTTCATTTCATGGATGCCTGCATTTGGAAAGGCTTCACATGTTTAGTGTCTATTTTTACCAACAATTTGGGTATTATACTGTGCGTGTTTATGTCCCTAAAATTTATTTTAGTGCATTTTTTACCTGAAAATATGTGTTTGATAAACAGGTGTGCAAATACCATGTGACTTGAAAAATTGCAAGTACTATCATTTTATTTTTCAGGACCTCTGCTTTCAGACAATATTTAACTGTTTGGGACGTTAGGTAATTTTATAGTAAAAATTCAGATTGTAACATGTGTGTGAAAAAGTAACAAAATGTTCTGGACTTCAAGAGATTACATAGTATTACTACCATTTATTATTCATTAGTACAACATGCAGAATTTCCACATTTTTAGTTGTACAATATATGCAACTACATAAACTGTTACTATCATCTAGATGTCTTTTTATTATACCTCTACAATTTTATATAAGGAAAAAGACCTAAAAGTTTTATATTGCAATTCAAATGCAGATGTTTGCTTTGTTTGAAATTTTCAGCTGTTCAGCAAATTGCCAATTGGGGTTTTTAATTTTTAATTTTGTTAATTTAACAAGCATGTAAAATATGAATATAGCTACCACAATTTTCTATTACCCTGACCAAATCAAAGTTTTATCTAATATATTTTATTTTTTTTAAAGAAAGAAACAAACACTTATTTGCCTTTTCTAAACATGAATACGTTAACACAAAATTTGTTAAATCTGTAAAATACTTTTAAAAAATAACATACATTAAAATTAATGATTATCTAAATAAAAATTGTTAAATTAAAAAATAGAAAATAGTAAATAGGAATAACATTATAAAAATATTTATTGTAACAGATTATATAACACTTAAAAAAACCTTTTCTAAAGTACTGCTAAGACATAATACTAATACATAAACTAAGACGGTAATCACCAATGAGATTTGGATTTCGTCATTCATCTAAATTGGTGGTTTTCCTTATTCTGGTTTTACAGATTTAATAATTCTAAAATGGCAGCCTATCAAGTTGAGGAGTAGTTACCTAAAGAAAAAGTTATATGCCTAAAAAAAATGTTAATAAATAATTCAGTGCTGATTCATACATGTGTGGTGAGGATTTAAGCTCAGATTTCACAGCTACGTGATACAGTAGTTGGTCAGCAGTTCAGGTCAGGTTTATATCAGATTCAGGACAGGATTAGATCAGGTTTAGGTCAGGATTTTATCCTGTTCACAACTGATGACATGTTTGGTTTGGAAACAGTTCCTATAGAAGTCAATAGCCTGTAATCTGCACCTGACCCGGACCGTACTGCTCAGAAATTGGACATGACTCTTTTTCAATCTGCACTGAATCCACACACTGCCAGTGCACCAGACATACACTATATTGCCAAAAGTATTGGGACGCCTGTCTTTGCACGCAGATGAACTTTAATGGCATCCCAGTCTTAGTCTTTAGGGTTCAGTATTGAGTTGGCCCACCCTTTTGCAGCTATAACAGCTTCAACTCTTCTGGGAAGGCTATCCACAAGGTTTAAGAGTGTGTCTATGTGAATGTTTGAACATTCTTCAAGAAGCGCATTTGTGAGGTCAGGCACTGATGTCGGACGAGAAGGCTTGGCTTGCAGTCTCCGCTCTATTTAATCCTAAAGGTGTTCTATCAGGTTGAGGTCAGGACCAATCAAGTTCGTCCACCTCAGACTCGCTCATCCATGTCTTTATGGACCTTGGTTTGTGCACTGGTGCGCAATCATGTTGGAACAGGAAGGGGCCATCCTCAAACTGTTCCCACAAAGTGGGGAGCATGAATTGTCCAAAAATGTCTTGGTATGCTGGCGCCTTAGGAGTTCCCTTCACTTGAACTGAGGGGCCAAGCCCAACATCTGAAAAACAACCACACACCATAATCCCCCCTCCACCAAACTTTACACTTGGCACAATGGAGTCAGGCAAGTACCGTTTTCCTGGCAATTACCAAACCCAGACACGTCCATCAGATTGCCAGACAGAGAAGCATGATTTGTCACTCCAGGGAACATGTTTGCACTGCTCTAGAGTCCAGTGCTGGCCTGCTTTACACCGCTGCATCTGATGCTTTGCATTGCACTTGGTGATGTAAGGCTTGGATGCAGCTGCTCAGCTATGGGAACCCATTTGATGAAGCTCTATACGCACTATTGTGCTAATCTGAAGGCTGCACAAAGTTTGGAGGTCTTTAGTAATTGACTCTGCAGACAGTTGACGACTTCTGCTCAACGTGCTCTTCAGCACGTGATGACCCTGCTCTGTCATTTTATGTGACCTACCACTTTGTGGCTGAGTTGCTGTTGTTCCCAATAGCTTCCACTTTGTTATAATACCACTAACAGTTAACTGTGGAATATTTAGTAGCAAGGACATTTCATGGATGGACTTATTACACAGGTGGCAACCTATCATGGTACCACGCTTCAATTCACGGAGCTCCTGAAAGCGACCCATTCTTTCACAGAAGTAATCTGCATGCCTAGGTGCTTGATTTTATACACTTGTGGCCATGGAGGTGAATGGAGCAGCTGAATCCAATGATTTGGAGGGGAGTACCAATACTTTTGGCAATATAGTATATATGAACAGACACCATAGGAAGAAATGGTATTTCACGTTATGCGGATTGGATGCAGTTCAAACTGCATTGAATTTGCATATATGTGAACCAGCAGTAATAGAATTTCTGTTTTTAAGATTTCCTTCTCCTCCAGGGAAGCATCACGTAAATGCAAGTTTTCAGTTGACAGACATATTCATCACGGTAATCAAAAGTGTTTGCTATGGGTATATGTGTATGCACATGTACTGTACAACATGACACAACTATCATAACACATCAAACTGTATTGCATGAGAAAACCAAACCAATAAATAAATAAAATCAGAGTCTGTAGAGGTTAAGAAATATCATGCAGATATGTGAGACTATCTTTGAAGTGGCCAAATACCATGCAAATATGTGAACCTCCTTTTTAAATGGCTACATTCGAGATGAAGTCCAACATTTTTACACAGTCTATTACTTGAAGTATAAGGAGCAGGGGCGGACTGACAACTCATGGGGCCCCCGGGCAATAGGGGATCATGGGGCCCCTGTGTCCTTGCCCAAACTCAAAAAAGCCTATGAAAAGGTACCAGGGGCATCTCATGGGGCCCCCTACTGACCCTGGGCCCTCAGGCAGTGCCCGAGTTTCTAAATAGTCAGTTCGCCCCTGAAAAGGAGTCATTCCACATTTGTCCTTTAGTTGAAAAACTTGCTGTTCTCATCATTTTGCAGTGTTGTTCACACTTCTGGACTGCCCAAGTCTATTATGATTATGCTTTAACATTCCGTAGAACACATATCTAAAGCGATAAATAGCTGTAGAGATATACAATATTCTCATTCTCTAAAAACAAATACTAATAGAAAAATAGCAAAAAAGGACTGACAAAGCTATATTGCATACAATTCTCTTCATTAATCTTTAGGATTGGTTTCCTCAACCACCTGTTTGCTGGAGTGACTAGTTCCAAAATTACACTAAAATATGAATAATAAATGTAAAAGTTATCTCAGACTTTTTCAACCAGGGTGCAAAGGCACCCTGGGGTGCCTTATGGGTTCTTCAGGGGTGCCTTGGCAAAATGCCTAAAAATTGCCCCAAACTACCCAAAAATTGTGTACAAGCCAGTGGATGAATTAAGCCTCCATTTTATTACACAAAGCCACAGGTTTTCAGTGTGTAACAACCTTGGGCACTGTATGGTCCAGCCACCAGCATCCTAACAGCTGCTGATGTAAGTTGATAACAAGGAAGTTGGGCACCTGCACAGCATCTTTCTTTGACCCCCTGCTCTGTCAGCACTGGGGTCCTCTTAGGCCCCTTTCATACCAGTATTCCAGCCACGTCCACCTTTCAGTTTTCAGCTGCTCCATGCAGCCCTATGGACAGTTAGATATAAACAGACTTCTGTCCTTTTACATCTAACTACCTCTAAGTTCATCCAGGTTTGGAAAACAAAATCGAAATGGACTGCATCCTTTTCTGTTTTTTTGTAGACCTAAATATGGCTCATTGGAGGTAGCCTGATGTAAATGGACAATGGAATCCTTTACAACCTGACTATCCATAGAGCAGTCATGGGTCCACCAGTGTCCACTGGATACAAACTGAACAGGCACAGATATAAACAAAAATTACATCTGTCCTGTTCATCTCTGATTCAGCAGGAGATCTGCACATGGATTCCCTGCTGACTGGAAAGAGACTCTGCTCTGTGTAAAGGAGCCTTAGGATCCAGAAGATGGACTGAAGTGATGACACTGGTGTGAGCCTTACACGGGGACTGGCTGGTACATGCATATCTACAGTACTGGATTATTGGTCTCCCACACTCTACAATGGCACCTGTGAGGGACATGGGTGGCAGACTTAAATGAGTATAGAATTGCTTTGCCAGGTATTTAAAAATGCTGGAGGAATGAGGAGATGAAATGCTATGTTTTCCTCGTAGATTGGCTTAGGAAAATAGCATTATCATCTCTGTTACAAGAATAGCTGAACAAAACTAGAGATCATTTGACAGCCTAAACATATAAATATAGTATGTATATAGTAATATATATATTATTATTATTATTTTTTTTTAACCTATGTATGATTTTTTTTGTCTGGATATTCTATTCATAACAAGCATCATAACAGCATTATTTATTTGATTAGATTTAAACATTTGAGTTTAATTCATGAAAAATGTTAAATTCCTTATATGAATGTGTTTGACTGCATATACTGAATTTCTCATACCTTTGACAGGCAATTTCTTTAACTCATAAAGAGGTTACAGCCAAATGAAACAAAGTCACCTTCCAAATCAATACCTCTGAAAAACATGTCAAACACTCGCCATTATTATAATTTGTCAGCAGGTAGAACAAAGACATACAATTAAGATTCAAACCATTATAATAAATATGCTGACAATTTTCTCCACGTGTATATGGGAATAGGGAATTGCTTTCAGGTAAGGTTAGCAAAGAAAGAGGAAACAGGGAAACAGAATGAAAGATTATTTCTAAAAATGTTTCTTGGCTGCCAACCTGCGGTAAAATCAATGCAGGCTGATTGCAGTGAATTTATCTTAAAAGAAAAAACCCAGTGTCTTTCTGTATGGTTCTTAGCAGTACACAGCAAATAAAAGGCACATAAGAAGGTTCAAGTTGTGAGGTGAAAGAAAAGAGACAATAAGATAGGTCTGACCTTAGAAAAGGCATAATAAACATCAATAGGAGATTAGAAGTAGTGAGAATGGTAGACACTGAACAGAAATTGATTAGGTTTCATGGAGCACAAAGTAAAGTACATATAATGTCTTTGATTTACTAAAGATTTGTAAACTGAGCTTTAGCACTTCTGAAATTAATACTCAATTTCAGGCGTAAGTGCTTAATTCATTTCACACTAGTAAAGCAAAACTTGCATGTGAAGCTATTTGATATCTACCAGCAGTACTAGTGCTATATTTAAGTTTATCATGTTCTAAACAAGCTTGCAGCTGTTGTTAGCCTCATCCGTAGATATTGTGGGTGCATTAGTTTTCTTTTTTACAGGTTTTTTAAAATATATTTTTACCTGGTGAATAACACTTTTTTGTCCTAGGATGGCTACACTCACTCCACTATAACAATGGAGAGAGCCTTAATTGTCACCCAGGCTGGACATCAAACATAGCTTCCCCTCTTCATTCCCATTACATTGGGGGATAAGTACCGTATTTTCCGGCGTATAAGGCGACAGGGTGTCTAAGATGACCACCTAATTTTCCAGTTAAAACATAGGTTTTGGGCTATACTCGCCGTATAAGACTACCCCCCTTCACCATTTAACAACACCATTTGGCAACACCATTTAAAAACATCAACATTTTTTAATTGAAATGGTTATCACTTACCGGTACTTAAAATCCTTCAAAATCCTCATGTTCATCCTCTGACATCAGAAGTTCATGAATGACATCTTGTGATACATTTGTAAGACAGTCATCATATGGATCAAATTCCAAATCAGATGGTTACCGTTGGATGTCCGGTAATACGGTAGCTTCGGCTACATACAGTATACAGTATATATACAGCCCGCTGGATGTGCAGTAATGTACATACAGTATACCGTGCTGAGCCAAGCTGGCTCAAAACAAATGTCCCTGTGACAGATTAATCTGTCAGCCCGCTGGATGTGTGGTATATACAGTATACTGAGTATATACCACAGTGGTATATACAGTATACTGAGCCAAGCTGTTTCAAAACGTACCGGTACGTTCCAACTGTAATCAGCCCACTGGATGCGTGAATGTACGGTAGCTGCGGCTACATACAGTATACACTGGGCCAATGACGGCGAGCGATGTATTCTACTAATGAATACGAAGCCTGCTCGGATTGGCTGAGTCAGAGAGGTGGGCTGATGATGTCACAACCTCAGCCAATCCGAGCAGGCTTCGTATTCATTAGTAGAATACATCGCTCGCCATGATTGGCCCAGTGTATACTGTATGTATCCGCAGCTACCGTACATACACGCATCCAGCGGGCTGATTACAGTAGGGACGTACTGGTACGTTTTGAAACCACTTGGCTCAGCGCACTATACTGTATATACCGAACATCCAGCGGGCTGACAGATTAATCTGTCATAGGAACATTTGTTTTGAGCCAGCTTGGCTCAGCACAGTATACTGTATGTACAGTATTACCACACATCCAGCCAGCTTGACCCAAACAAACTCAAGTTTCACATTTTATACTCCGCGTAAAAGACGACCCCCAATTTTTGGGGTATATTTTTAAGTATAAAAAGTAGTCTTATACGCCAGAAAATACTGTAGTTTACAAAAGGAAAATAACATTATTTTTGACTCCATGATGTGACAAGGACACAGCATTTTGTTGAGATCAATAGGAATTTCTGTACTTGTAGAAAATTTTCTTAGTTTGAAAAATGAAAAAAAAAAAAAAATACAGACACTCCATCTAAGGGCTGGCAAACTGCAATATATAAATGTTTGTTCTTGCTTTTAGATATGACTTAAATGTATAATTAATCACATGTCCATGCTCAAAACCATATTTTCTACTTTCTGTTACAAAATATATCCATCCAAAACATGCCCTTGGCTGAAATATCAGAAGTGCAGTTTAAGCAAATGTAAAAGCCAGCTGAATGTTAGCATCGTCTTCTACGATCCTGCATCAACAGTCCCTGCCTCCCTTCAGCTACTGTCTGTCAGGAATGCCTCCTCCACTCCTATCGGCCGATGGCCACACTCTCCTTGGGTCATGTTCTGATTTTGAGGCGTCTGTCCACGGCAAACAAGGAGGATCTCTTGTAGCATCCCTGGCAATGTAGGGTGACAGTCCCACCCACACCCTGCACCCTCTGCAAGTGCCACAGCCATCCCAATATGATACTTCTGGGCTCTGTAGCTGATTGTCTATGTGTGGCAATTATTGGGCGGTAGGTTGGCTTTTCTTTTCTGGCTTTTAGAAGTTGAAAAGCCAGAAAAAGCTCATCGTCCCCACATTCTTCCACTCCTTCACAAACTCACCAACTGTCTCTAGGTGAAGAAGCAGTTGAAGTTGAAGGGAATTGTGCACACAGCCCTGATGACATGGTTCTTTGTTCTGTACCTGAAGATAACTATTATGCAACAGATGTCTAATTATGAAGATCGAGCAATGTCATCACACAAACAGGACTGTGCTTCTTTATATAAATTTGTGTGTGTGTGTATATATACCTTACATACACTGTATATATTAAATCCATTTGAGCTCCAGAGGGTTTTACCCCATTTATGACCAGGATGCTATTTTAACTGGCAATTGTGTGGTCATGCAATACTGTACACAAATTACATTTTTTTCATTTTTTCCCCACAAATAGAGCTTTCTTTTGTTGGTATTAGATCACCACTGGGTTTTTGATTTTTTGCAATATAAACAAAAAAAGACAAAAAAAATATTTTCTACTTTCTGTTATAAAACATATCCAATAAAATCACATTTCGTCATACATTTAGACCAAAATATATGCTGCTACATTTCTTTGGTAAAAAAAAAATCCCAATAAGTGCTTATTAATTGGTTTGTGTGAAATTTATTGTGTCTACAAACTATGGTATATATACACTATATTGCCAAAAGTATTGGGACACTCCTCCAAATCATTGGATTCAGGTGTTCCAGTCACCTCCATGGCCACAGGTATATAAAATCAAGCACTTAGGCTGGCCATACATTATACAATTATCTTCCAATTTTCTGCCCAATTTCCTTTAGATTTACCTTCAACTGTGTAGTGCAAGGGCCTGCCTAATTGGATACAACTGAAAGTGTTGTTTAGGTTTGTCCTCCTATTATATGGTTTTTGGTAAATCTAAACCAAAAATCTCCAGATAATTGTATAATGTATGGCCAGCCTTTAGGCATGCAGACTGCTTCTATAAACATATGTTGAAGAATGGGTCACTCTCAGCAGCTCAGTGAATTCAAGCATGGTACCCTGATAGATTGTCACCTGTGCAATAAGTCCATCCATGAAATTTCCTTGCTACTACTACTTGCAACTGGGAACAACAGCAGCTCAGCCACAAAGTGGTAGGGCACATAAAATGACAGAGTGGGGTCAGCACATGCTGAAGCGCACAGTACTCAAAAGCTTCCAACTCTCCCAACTCTAGCAGAGTCCATAGCTAAAGACCTCCAAACTTCATGAGACCTTCAGATCAGTACAACAACAGTGCGTAGAGATCTTCATGGAATGGGTTTCCATGGCTGAACAGCTGCATCCAAGCTTTACATCAACAAGTGCAATGCAAAGCGTCGGATGCAGTGTTGTAAAGCACGCCGCCACTGGACTCTAGAGCAGTGGAGACGTGTTCTCTGGAGTGACCAATCATGCTTCTCTATCTGGCAATCCGATGGACATGTCTGGATCTGGCGGTTGCCAGGAGAACGGTACTTGCCTGACTGCATTGTGACAAGTGTAAAGTTTGGTGGAGGGGGGATTATGGTGTGGGGCTGTTTTTGAAGGGCTGTGTTTGGCCCTTAGTTCCAGTAAGGGAACTCTTAAGGTGTCAGCATACCAAGACATTTTGGACAATTGCATGCTCCCAACTTTGTGGGAACAGTTTGGGGATGGCCCCTCCCTGTTCCAACATGACTGCGCACCTGTAAGCCGTGTACCGGGGTGGGCTCCCCAGGATACAGTGAAGTCACGAACGAGGAAGGCAACCCCGACACCAGCTTTTGCCACAACAGAATTTTACTTAGATGTGGCAAATAAACACAACCACAAATGCTGGAAACATACAATAAATTTACATACACCCAGCCCAAAGGCTGAGACCCTTGTGTTGCACAGCACAGCGCCTTCTGATGGATGAAGGTAGAAAGTGTAGTAATTTACCAACTGGCAGGCACAACTAAGCTGCCACACCTTACCCATTATTACCCTAAAAGAGCAGGAATCAGTGTATGGGTGTACGGTATGGGCTAGGCTGCGGTGCAGCACAACAGCTTACAATCTTACACAAATCTACAGTATTCCCCCTCCCATAACTGGTCCTGTAGCACATGCCTGAGTATTCCTTCTGAGCAAAACGCCAGTGTGGCTTGAGTTTGTGGGATTTTATCACCTCTCCAACTTGAAATGTCACTCTAAGTTGTGGAGTCCTTCCAATAATCAGTAACAACACTTGTGGCCTGACACAAACAGAAACTCTAAGTAACTAACTATAGGCCTGGTCTCAGTCTCTAGGGGCCAACACTGAAATGAGGTGCCTGCACGATCTTACCGACTCCTTTGCATCCGCTGGTGACTCTGAATAGAACAAATGTCTCTCCAACAAGCATGCGGTATCGCAGTATATGCTGCTTAGTTCCTCTGCTCTCATCAGCATTCCTGGCAGCAATCTTCCTTTCTCTGAACAGGATCAGGGTCTTGGACACGCTCAGCTTCACTTCGCTGCAGCTCTGGTTACTGAGGTATGTTCTCACACCTGGATGCCATCAGATTATCTGCTCACATGGCTCCTTCAGTCACCATCCTCTAAAACATGGCTTCTCCCTCTTCTTCCTGTTCTCTCTAAACTCTGTGTGAAAACCCCACCTCTTCATGAATATAGAAATATCTAGGCAGTCTGAGGCTGTGTTAGAAAAACAGTGGCATCTTGTGGCTAAACCGCAGAATGTCAGTCAAAACATTTAATTTACTCCACACAAACAGTGTTCAAACAATGAGAGCTGTTTCTCCATCTCACACACCAGTGCACAAACCAAGGTCCATAAAGACATGGATGACTGAGTTTGGAGTGGAAGAACTTGACTGGCCTGCACAGAGTCCTGACCCCAACCCAAAAGAACACTTTGGGATGAATTAGAGCAGAGACTGCAAGCCAGGCCTTATGGTCCGACATTAGTGCCTGACCTCACAAATGCGCTTCTGGAAGAATAGTCAAACATTACCGTAGACACACTCCTAAACCTTGTGGACAGTCTTCCAAGAAGCATTGAAGCTGTCATAGCTGCAAAGGGTGGGCCAACTCAATATTGAACCCTACAGTCTAAGACTGGGATGCCATTAAAGCTCATGTGCGTGTAAAGGCAGGAGTCACAATACGTTTGCAATATAGTGTGTGTGTGTGTGTGTGTGTGTGTGTGTATATATATATATATATATATATATATATACACAGTACACACACATATATAGCACCAGGGCAGTACAGTTACCCCCTAAATGACCCCTTTATGTAAAGTAGACAGTCTGAGACATATTGTCATGACAAGTTGTTTGAAGTTGTAATTGTTACACTTTTTTGAAAATAAGAAATTGAATACAATTTTTTTTCATAATTTTTTTTTTTTACATACTGCCACAAGTGCAGTACTGCATTATCATATGACTGATCGGGCAGTGATCAGGGACATACTGACTGGTGTAAAATGTACTATTTTTTTTTTTTGCATCAGAGTAGTTCAGTGTCACCATAATAAGGGGTGATCAGGGATTTTTTTTACCCTTTGTTTGCTGTTACAATGAAGATCATGGTAACAGCAATGTTTTCCACTGTCATGAATGGTTTAACCATGGGTCAACTATTCACAACAGCTGTGATCACTAGTGATGGTGGACACAGCGGTCGCGAGGGGGCGTGCAGCTTCCCCCTTAGCCCAAGCAGGCAAGAGACATACAACTGAAAATTCAGTTTTATATATGTGTGTATATATATATATACAGTATATATATATGAAAATATAAAGCAGTTAAAAAGCAAATTAGATTTTTAAGGCACAGCAAATGTTTTAAAATATGTATGTCTGTTTTATTCAGTATTTTTTTACATAAAAGAGCCTTGTGTTGCTCATTAACTTACAGCTCATAAATGGCTCTTTTATATAAAAAATATATTGTTATGCCTTAAAAATCGACTTTGTTTTTAAGTGCTTTATGTATATGCGTTAGGGATGTAGCACTTTTAGCTAATTGCTTATAGTCCTATATTTATGAAAATGTTACCAATATCGGTCAAATGTATACATTACTCACTCCTGATGGTACTAAACATCTATTCAACTTACTTTAAAAAAAAATTGAGAACATGTTTTCTGCCATCCTCTGTTTGTTAATGGTATACTTTCAAATGAGTTTACAATTACTAATTAAAGTAGACAAGAGTGACCCTTACCCTCTATTATATTTACGATGGTTATGTAACCAGTGAGGCAAAGTATTCGAGTAGATTTAACCATTAAAGGGATCACAGTGGAAAAATTAGATCATTTAATAGGATTGTTTGCTGATGTGTCTTCCTGATCATTTCTGACCACATCAAGTCAGAAACTAGTCTCCAATCCACTTTAGCTACCTTCAGTAACATGTCCTTTTATGAACTTAACAATGCAAAATCCCACGAACACGAGGTTTGAGCTCTCTACTGCAGGAATTGTGGCTTTTTTTTAAAATGATTGTTTTGCAAAGGAGCTGAATCTTTTGTGCTTGTCCTGCACCCCCCCCCCCAAGTCTTTTTCTAATGACATCCAAAAATGCCTTAATCAGTATGTATAGAATTATAAGAAGCTTAGAATTCAGAGTTGTAATCTTTTCTAAACATAAAAATATAGGTGGATTGGGCCTCTCTCATTTGTATTTTTACTACCAAGCAACCCTGTTGTACCAGATTAAATACTACTGGTACTGCTGGACATTCAATGAGGATAAATTACGGTCAACTATGAAGACATTTTGCGTAACTTTTAGTAATGGAAAATTCTTACTCTTGGCTATTTAGAACGATACAGTGATTGTCCCATCCAGTTTTTCTACTTTGCAAGCTGCTATAGATGCATGGACAGCTGCAGTGTCCACCTTACTCTAGTCCATCTCGAAACATTAAACTACCGCTAGTGTGTTTGATCCTTTTTCTTCCAGTTCTTTAGAAAACCATGTGGAAAGACCACTATAGGTGATTTAAATGGCAAATGTGGATTGAGCTCTATCCTGAATCTATGCAGCAAATTACTACTGATGCCTACAATTGATGTTAGAATTTACCACTGTGGCCTAAAAGATCTGAGTTGCTGTACACTGAAAAACTGCAATTTATAAATTACAACTTCTGTTGTAAAGTGATCTCAGTATTTTATAACCTGTTCCAAAGTAGAACAATATTTACACAGTGCTCACGCAATGCTCAGATGGGATGCAGTACAAAGTTTGTTTGCCAGTTTACACTATTCACACCACTGGGAAACATATCAGAAAATATTCATAGGTGGTATAATATCCTATACAAGCTATTTTTATTTTACGTAGCTGTTTCATCTGTGTTAGAAAAAGTGTGGAAATTTAGGTTCACTGATTCACATCCATTGTTAATCTAAATTATTGAATTCTGTGAGGAAATAAATGTTTATTTTACATTTGGAGACTTCCCTGTATAGAAATAACCCTATTACATATAGACATTATGGGTTTTAAAAAGAATTATAGAGCCATTATTACACACATCACATTGGCTGCCAAACTCAGTATTACAATATGAAAGAGATCCACTTTGCACCCTGGGATTCAAAATATAATAGATGATCTCAACACTTACTACCCCTTAGAGAAAACAATTGCCTTGAAAATTTGCTCTTACAAAAAAATTCTATTAAAGCTGTAGCGCATGGCTTATGCATAACAATCAAACTGTCTGTAAATCGATAATTTTAGACCCAAAGAATAAATTTGTTTTTTTTTCTTGTTTAGTGCACTAATTTGACATCGCTGTCTGAAATATTATAATTTTTCCTTTTGTCCCTATGTTTTCTATTCTTTTCCCCTCTTATATCATGCTATTAGTTTCCCCTATACTTTGCAGTCTATCACAGAAGAAGTAAAGACTTGGCAAAACCAGATTTTGGGACAAATGTGGGAGAGATGAAAAGTAAAGGATCTCCTGATTCAGTCTTTTACTTTGCATAGATTACATGGCCAATGTTTAAAATTCCCACAAGAATCAGATATATTTTTAATGTTCACATATCATCTAGCACTTTCTTGTGCCTTTAGTGATTCCAAATCCCTATACTATTTTTTCAGAATGGTGGCATTACAGAAATAGTAGTTGGGAGCAACACCTTTCAATGGTGTTTCTTAAATTAAAATGAAGCTTATGTAGATGTCTATATTTTATTCTGTACATTATGTTGCCTATACCCACTACTGAAGAATCACTAAAAAATTGTTATGCTTTCCAAAGCATATGATATAGATTAGAAAGTCTTGACACAAATGGAACCATATAGTACGTTTACCCATATAACAATTATATCAATATTTAGTTAGAGATGAGTATATAGCAAACTGTTACCTCTACAGTAAATGAGCAAAAAAAAAAAAAAAGCCTATTCTGAGATTTTATATTTCAAACGCAAGTCCATAACTAATTGTCCCTTTTGCTTGTTATTCATAACATAATTGATTTGCAGCAGTGGTGTATGAATTAATTTGCTCACATTGATCTGTTTTAGAATACAAAACACACATGATTAATGTCCAGGATGTGTTACTACTATTAATCAAATTGTGATAACAGAACTTTGATTTCCTGAGGGACAAGGTTTAGGGAAGTTGGTCCCAAGATCTCGTTCCTGTCTTATTATTGATTGTGTGTCAAGTTGTAGCCATTCTTTTAAATATGTGTACATCATGGTACTTCACATCTCTCTTACTGTCTTAATGTCTAGTTCTTTGTGCCTAAGCATGAACTGCACAGTGAAATCTGCTCAGTTTAACTTTTTTCAGAATCACTAAGCAGTCTACTAGCAACAGATAAAGTGTTTTATAACAGTAAACACAGGAAAGTTTTTAGCTTTTTTAACTGCAAATAGTCAGAAAATGCAAGTATTTTTATAAGATCATTTTTCTTATGTATTACTGTTTGTTAGAAAAATGTGTTATTTATAAATGAGAATTGATGTGCTCAATCCATTTTAACAAAATATAAACTATTGAACCTACCATTGTCTTTTGTGTAGTTAAAAGAGGCAAGATATGCAGAAATGCTTATACTGTCATGAAACTAATTTCACCTTTGTAAACATACAGTAAATTGAGTATATGATTGATACATGTGTTTGCAGTGAACTGGAAATATTATACATCATTATATTAAATGATATTATTGGCTAATTCAGTTAGAGAAGAAGGGATACAGTTAGAGAAGGAGGAGTAAGGTGCTCAAGTCTATAAGAGATTTGACTGAAGAAGAGCAATATATGATTGTTTGCTGTGGGTTAATGAACCTTGAACATCATAATTGCCTTTTTCACATTTTTATTCAAGAAAACCTCAGCCAAATTCAAATGATATTTCAAAGTGTTCTGGAGGACTTTACAAACTACAAACATTTTTTTAACTGTTTCTGTGTACTTACAGGACAAGGTAAAGTGTCATGCATTCACCCTGTAGGTAGCAAGGCTTTTTTGCTGTAGCTGTAGCAATATTCACCTAAAAGAACTATCATGACTAGATATAAGCAAGTCTCCAAATATTAAGGTGTACATTATTATAACTCTGCAAGCTTGCCTATAAATAAAGCATATTCCCCTACATATTTAGCTTTACTTACTTTGTTTGAATCTGACACTTGTGCTGTGCTAACATGCGAACATTACTGCCAACATGTTTTAATACATGTGGCATTCATTGGTGTGCTGGGGTGCTTTTTATTTTCAATTCCACCTATGCAATACACACCTGTACTGAAGTATGGTGAAACACATGGCAACAAAATACCATACATTGCACTTTGGACATGATTAAGTGTGTTGGCAAATGGGCTGCCATAACCCAACACATATTAAGGTGCAACTTGCATCTAAAACGCCTCCATAAACAAAATCTTATGTGGACAGTTAATTCAGAGCAAGGCAAAAAAAAACCCCTATAAAACATGGTCCAATTTGCTTCACCTGGGTTAAAAAAATATTTCCTGATCCCACAGGAAGCAATCTGGAGTCTCTAGATCAACTGGTGTTAAAACATATAAAAGTTAACATCCAGGTATATTTTGTGCATTTAGGGATGCATCCAGCTCTATTTTAAAACAATCTATTTAGCTGACCAGAACTAGTTCATGAGGGATTCTATTCCACGTTTTCACAGCTGGTACAGTGAAAAAGCCTTTCCATATGTGGAAGTTAAATCTATTTTCCTCCAGATGTAAAGAGTGTCTCCTTGTCCTATTTAATGACCTAACTGTTAGTCCTAGACAAATTAAGCTAGCCCAATAACAAGTATACAGTAAATCTTTCATGAGCAAACACGGGCAAAACCGACAACTTAAAACAGAATGGAATAACGATCTTATGACACAGACTGGAATTAAAAAAAAAAAACACTTGTGTTTCAGCCCATATTAAAGTGTATGTCCAGAAATAACTTGTTACTCCAACAGGGGTTCTTTTCCTTCCCCACTCTATCCAGATCTAAAAACCTGCAACACTGACAGAGAGCAATACAGCTGACAAGGGTTCTATTCTTTCCCTACTCTTCTAAAACAAAAATCACTTTATTTTTTCTGTGCTGCCATTTGTATGCTTTTCTACGCTTCTAGACTGGTATAACAATTGTCACTGGGTCAGCAGTCAGGGGAAATCTTCCTTGATGAGCTAGGAATACCTGACTATGGGGCTTGTGTATAAAAGTATGAAGTCAAAATTTCAGCGACATTTTTCACATCTTCATGCTTTCTTTATAAAGATCCTTTTTTATGTGAACTTTTTTTTTCTCATGTCTCCACTTACATAGAGCTGATCTGTCATAGTTTTTTTCTTCATTTGTTACTGATCTCTCTATGCTGTGTTCATGAAGATGAGAAGTTTTTCTTGTAACATTTCTGTTTAAAAAAAATCTTACAGTATCTTTTCAATCCTATGAAGTGGCTCAAAGCAGTGATTGTAACCATAAATAATGTGAAATAGCTCCTGTAAGGCCACAATACTTATGAGAGTTAGAGGAGCTCCGTTTTGGTTTTCTGAAAACTAATATTCAGCAGCTACAAAAATTGTACCTGCTGACTTTTATTAATGGGACACTTACCTTTTACTGGGATCCACCGTTGTGCTCACGCAAGGGGCACCATAACTGTGGGCACCTGGTTGTGACAGCTTGCGGATTCGTAGCCGGGTGCCCACTGCTCATGCACGAGCCTTGCTGCGCATTGTGAATGGTCCCACAGTCTCCTGGGACCTGTGATGTGTCCCAGAAGACTGCAGGGAGGGAATGGAGGAAGAAGAACTTCTCTTCAGACCACCTAGATGATCCAAGCGAATGATGGAGCAGGTACCTGTCAAAACCAGAACCCCCCCCCCCAAAAAAAAGAATAAAATACCAAATGTCAAAGAGGAATGGGGGAGGAGGCCTTCAAGCAGAACTTTCACTTTTGGGTGGAGTTCCGCTTTCGTTTGTGTGCATATACATTACATTCATA
This sequence comes from Staurois parvus, assembly GCF_062004578.1. NCBI lineage: Eukaryota > Metazoa > Chordata > Amphibia > Anura > Ranidae > Staurois > Staurois parvus. Next base: position 9,698,611 of record NW_028319228.1, on the reverse strand, counting down.
GTATACAATAGAGGCACTTAAAGTGGAACTAAAAGCCAAATACTTAGTTCCAACTGTCTGACACTGTCCTCGCCACTGCTGGCATCTTCTCTCTCCAGCTTCTTCAGGTGCCATCTTGATTGGCTGGCGCTGGATGATGTCACTCCCACGCATGTGCAGGATTGCAGTAATTGTGGCAGTAGTGTGCCAGCATATAAACTGAGCTGCACAAGCAAACACATAGAAAACAATTGTTTTTATGTGCCCCAGCAGTGACCTGCATTTATCCTGTGAGGAAAAACGCAAGTCACCACAGACAGTGTAAACGAGCCCTAAATCCTGGCTCCTTTTTTGTTAACTTCCATGGACAGGAGAATCTCGATAGCTTGACAGCCTTCTAATGAAACCACACAGCAGGTGTTTCTGAGTTGTTATGAATCAACTGTAACTCAACTTTAGAGTCTATGTTGTGATCTTTGAGAAAGCAGCTAAAGTGGTGAGGGATTGTTTGTTTAACCGATTCCGTGCCACCCTATAGCAGAAATATCAATACAGGGCAGCACAGATGTGCAAAATCACATACATATACGTGATTTTGCAGTTCTGGGAATGGAGCATGCACCTGCTCTACCAGCGCTGCCATTAGTGGCCTTGGTTGTCAGTCACTGGGTCTCAGCTGGTGATGCCCCGTCGGCACCAGATGGTGTCCGAGGGTTTCCGATGGGGGAAAGAACTGTATGTAAACAATACAGATCTCTCCCCTGTCAGCTCCTGCACACTGGTTTGTATGGCTCTGCATAGCAGTGTGCTTACAGTGAAACACACACACAGCCCTCATAGTAAAACAGCACACAGTTAACCCTTTGATAACCCACATGTTAACCCCTTCCATCTCAATGCCATTAGTACAGTGTCAGTGCTTTTTATTAGGTCTTGGTGCTTTTTATTAGGTGTTGGGGATGTCATTGACACCAAGTCAGTTCCCCCCAGTGGCAGAATGCCCACCGCAGTCCTGTTATGAGTCGCTTTTTGCCAACATTACTAGTAAAAAAGTATATATACCGCCATTTGTAAACGTTATAATTTTAATGTAACCAATTAATTTACAGGTATTGGGATTTTTTGTAGCAAAGACATGAAGCACAATACATTTTGACCTAAATATATGCTGAAATTGTATTTTTTTAATTTTTACGGGACATGTTTAATAGCAAAAAGTCAAAAATATAATTTTTTTTCAGAATTGTCAGGTTTTTTTGTTTATAGTGCAAAAAATAAAAAGCGCACAGGTGATCAAATACCACCAAAAGAAAGCTCTATTTGTGGGAGAAAAAGGACATCAATTTCATTTGAGTGCAACATTGCATGACCACACAATTGCCAGTTAAAATAATGCAGTGCTGTATCACAACAAATGGCCTGGTCAGGAATGGGAGTAAATCCTGTGGAGGGCAAGTGGTCAAAGTATAACTAAAAGCAAAACTTTTTTCTTTTTTAGTTGTAGACACAGTGGAGAGGAGTTAGAACACCTGTCATATCTTTAACCTCTTCCCACCCGGCCTATGGCTGAATGGCAGCCGGCAAAATCCCTCACCTTTCCAGGTGGACGCCATATTGCGTCCTTTCGGGCATGCGCAGTTTGCGCGCCTGCAGAGCCGCGCAGCGGTGCGATCTGTCACCGGCCATGTACCTCGGACACGTCCGCTGACAGATCTGAGTACCGGCCCCGTTGCCGGTACCATGTGTGACCTGCTTTGACCAATCACAGCAGGTCACATGACAGTTGTATACAATGGATGGCTTCATTCATGCCATTCATTGTATACTAGTGTGTCTAGCTGTGAATGGTCACAGAGATCACATGCATAAGCTGGGCCAATCACAGCCCAGCTGTGTCATGTGATTAGCTGTGGCCAAATCACAGCTAAGCACAAAAAAAAAAAAACCCCTGAATGAATCGATGTCATTCAGGTAAATGCTTGCTTATAGCAAAGTAATTATTTTACTGATCACTTCCCAAAGTAGTACAATGTTACTATGGTAACATTGTACTACTTTGGTCATAGTGAAATATGAAAAAAATCTTAAAAAAAGAAAAAAATGTAATAAAAAATATAAAATAATAAAATAAATTAAAACAAATTATATATTTTTTTTTCATACTGTCACCAGTCAGTGTCCCTGATCACCACCATGCCAGTTATATGATGATGCTGTACTGCACTGGTGACAGTATGTAAAAAACAAATTGTGAAAATAATTTTTTTAATTTTTAAATTTTCCGAAAAATTATGACAAAAAAAATACAACTTCAAAAAACTTGCCATGCCTCTTATGAAGTACGTCGGACTATCTACTCTGCAAAAAGGGGTCATTTGGAGGATATCTGTACTATTCTGACATTCTTGGACCTCAAGAAATTAGATCGGCTGTCAGTACTTCAGGATTGATCAATTTTCAGATCTATACCATAGTTTGTGAACTCTATAACTTTCCTAAAAACTAAAAAATACATCCTAATTTGGGTTATTTTCACCAAAGACATGTAGTAGAATACATTTTGGCCTAAATTTATGAAGAACAATTATTTATTTGCAAACCTTTATAACAGAAACAAAAACGTGTTTTTAATTTCAAAATTTTCATTTTTTTTTGTTCGTTTAGCAAAAAATAAAAACCCCAGTGGTGATTAAATACCACCAAAAGAAAGCTCTAGTTGTGTGAAGAAAATGATAAAGTTTTAGTTTGGGTACAGTGTTGTATGACCGCTCATTCAAAGTGTGAGCGCGAAACCTGAAAATTGGCCTGGGCAGGAAGGGGGTAAAAGTGCTCTGTATGGAAGAGGTTAATGCCCTCTGTGTCCCCATTTTGGAGGTTCATCCTACCTATTTGCCTTGTTTACCGTTATCATCAAAAGAGAAAGTGGGAAAAGTAATAGAGGGGAAATCTTCCAATGGGGACACTAGTTCTGGTGACCCTGGTGACAACCAGATATCGCCTCATTTTGTAGGTATTTCTCCTGACTTCCTGTTTTGGCCATGAGACATGACGTGAAGGGAAATCTCCCCAGAGGGACACAGATGGCAAAAAAAAATCTGGCAGGGGTTAAAATCCTCCTGTATTGTATCCAAAATAAAAAAAAATACCTTTTATTTTTACTTTAAATCTACTTTAAAGCTCTTTTACTGCTTGTTAAGGATATATAGATACTTTACTATCCATTAGTACATTTTTATTTAATAGAGGATGCTTCTTAAACAAAAACAGTACTTACTTATCGCTTGTTGACTGCCTCAGTCTAAAAACACACTGAGGTCTGCATGAGCTAGCAGACAGGGTGTGTACCTACTCTTTAACAACCTGCCTACTGGGCACTTATACCCCCTTCCTTACCAGGCCAATTTTCAGCTTTCAGCGCTGTCGCACTTTGAATGACAATTGTGCGGTCATGCAGCATTATACCCATATTAAATTTGTATCATTTTTTTCACACAAATACAGCTTTCTTTTGGTGGTATTTAATCGCCGCTGGGTGTTTTCTTTTTTGCACTATTAACAAAAAAATTGCAAAAAATTTGAAAAAAAAAGTTTTTCTTTGTTTCTATTATAAAATTGGGCTTTTACCACATCACATGGTCAGCTGTGTCCATCTGGGGGCGCACGGGAGGGCACATTCTGGGAAGACATCATTCGGCTATAGCACAGTTGGCAAGTGGTTAAAGGATAAGTTCACCGTTTGTAACATGTTATATGTTACACCCATGTTCAGAGTGAAACATATAACATGTTACAGATGCACCGGCCTCTGCTCCCCCCTGATCTGCTGTTTTGACAGCTAGCTGGGGATCTTCTCCCCCGCTGGCTGTCACAATCTGAGAAAAAAAACGCGGTCATGCGGGACTCCACTTGTTTGGCCATGTCATTCATTCACATGAATGTGAATGTGAAAATTACAAGTGCTGTCAGCCCTTGCTACTGCTGGCTTATAGTTCTCAATGAACTACAACAGTGCTGTTGAGCCCTCTAGGTAGTTCACTGAGCTTACTGTCATTGTGTAACTGCCTGCCCGTATCAGAGGTACGGGGTGACAGCTACACAGACAGTCTGCATTACACCGACAATCTGCTGATCACAGGTGCAATGCTTTACAGGCTCCTAAGAAAAAAATAAGAAATGCATATTTTTTTACCTGCAAAAAAAATTAGCATTTATTATTTTTTTGTTAAGCTGGCCATAGATGGATTGAGATTGATTTGCTCAGATGCTCACCTATCCAGTAGTGGCTAGTATACAACAAACTGAAACTGGAAGTGACTAAATCCTTGTCATTTACTGGATCTTCTGTCATAGAGGAGGGGAAAGAATGCATGTTTCTTCTCCTCTGTGTTCAGACGACCAAAACATTTGCAGCAGTCCCAGGCTCCCCGCTGCAATGTGAAAACCTGGGAACAGTGGTGGGAGGTGGAGCCCCTTTCCACGCCCTACAAAAGCGATCAGGCAGATGTAGAGCCACACATTTTTACTGGAAAGAGCATTGCTAGCACTAAAAATTATATGAGGATTGTGGCTTTTTAAAGGGGACAGTACACATTTAAAAAATGAGCAAAAGTGATGTGGTGTTCCCTCTAAAATCCAAAACAGATCCATAGCCAGGGATACAGCCTGGTTGGCCATGAAAGTTAGGCCACTGAGCTTGCTACCCCACCCCACACTTTGCCCACGAACCAGACCAGGCCACATGCCTTCAACATTGAGAGAGTCCATTGCAATGGGGAATGACAAAGCATTCATCTTTTTCTAGACACCTTGCCCCCATGTTGAGGGGAAAAAGAGTCTCAACCCCACATTCTGTCCCCTAAAAGGATTACCATACTTGATCAATGACAACTCGCAGGATCCCAGGCTGGTTTGTTTTCAGACACTAGCAAGCCTGAGATTTGTATTTTGGTGCCTATAATACTATTGCTGCAAAATGGCAGATCCCTGGCTGATCTTTGTAAATTCGGCCTGTTTGTTTGGCTGTTTTAGTGTAAAATATCCATAATCCGGTGAATACCAGCTCTTTCATTGAAAGATCTTTCCATAAAGATGCATGCTCAAATCCTAACATGCCTAGAGCTTGGTTACCTAAGGGGAGAGCAATAATTATCAGTCAGGGAAATCCAGCCCAGCTAATTGAAATGCTTAGACTGTGAAATATTTGTGTATTTATGTGACAAACTCCAACTGTTGGTTCTTCAAATCATTGATAGAGAAATATGATATTGACTAAACAATCTAGCCAAATACCAGATTGGAAGTAGTTCTGGCAACAACTTAGTCAATAAGCATATGTTTCACTGCCCATTTAAAGAAAAATAAATCCACTGTATAAGCAGGATGTATTTTATATGCAAATCAAAATGAATTAGCTATTTGGTCATTATACTTTTCTGTATCTGTAGCTAATGACTTTAAATCATCATTTTAATTGCACTTAATTGTTTAGAGTGTAAATACAGCTAGTTGCATTGCCTTTCAAAAGCCTTTATTGCACTTAACATAATTATTTTTCCACTGCCAAGAGACCTGCATTTTATAATTGATATAGATTATGTTTTTCAGTGAATATCTTTTTGTCTGTTTTATGACAGGTAGTAATTTTAGTTATCAAACACATTTTTCATGTACACATCAGATATTTGGATTTATAGATAATAAATTACTCCCATAAATTACATGCTTATTTTTACTTATTACTTGTCCTTTTGGAAGTTGGTAATATTTCTCTGATGTATGTTTGCAGTTTATTATTGACTATGGATTAGAACATGTTAACTGAAGATGTTTGTAGACGAAGAAATAAAAAAGATATTCATTCTGTTTAAAGGAAAACTTCAACTGTTGCTAAAATGAATATACAGTACATAATAAAAAAAATAAATATATATATATATATATATATATATATATATTAAAATAGAAAAAGCATGTAAAAAAGCATGGGTGCCTCTCTGTATTCACACTTGTATTCCTGGATAGCAATGCTGTCATATGGAGGAATAGCTGCAGCTGGAGGACAGACCAAAGCTCTCTACACAGGCACAGTGTATTGTAGGAGATCCCCTGGATGACATCACATGTAGGCAGAGCTGTGGGCACGGCAGTTCTTCATTAAGAAGTCCCTTTTGTGCTATAGAGGCAAGGGTAAAAATCCAATATGTCTCCTCTATTACATAATCTGTTAAACCTATCAGCAAATGATCCTCCCCTTGGTGTTGTCTCAATCACCCAGACTTTGAGACCCTTTGTGAATTTACTGTGTTTTAAAGTAAAGTGCGTAAGAATGGTATGATCTATGACACAACAAATAACATACAAATACAGGGAAATAAGTATTTGATCCCCTATCATTCAATAGGATTTCTGGCTACCAGGTCTTTCATACAGGTAAAAGCTGAGATTAGAAGCAGTCTCTTAAAGGGAATGCTGCTAATCTCATTTTGTTACCTGTATAAAAGACACCTGTCCACAGGAGCAATCAAACAATCAGATTCCAAACTCTCCACCATGGCAAAGATCAAAGAGCTGTCGAAGGATGTCAGGGACAAGATTGTAGACCTACACAAGGCTGTACTGGGCTGCCAAACTATCGACAAGCAGCTTGGTGAGAAGGTGACAACAGTTGGTGCAATCATTTGCAAATGGAAGAAACGCAAAATAACTGTCAGTCTCCCTAGGTCTGGTGCACCATGCCAGATCTCACCTCATGCAGTGTCAATGATCATGAGAACAGTGAGGAATCATCCCAGAACTACTTGTGAGGATCTTGTCAATGATCTCCAGGCAGCTGGGACCACAGTCACCAAGAAAACAATTGGTAATACACTACGCCAATAAGGATTGAAATCCTGCAGTGCCCACAAGGTCCCTCTGCTCAAGAAAGCACATGTCCAGGCCGCCTGAAGTTTGCCACTGAACATCTGAATGATGCAGAGGAGGACAGGTTGAATGTGTTGTGGTCAGATGAGACCAAAATCGAGCTCTTTGGCATCAACATCAACTCAGCTCTTTGGAGGAGGAGGAATGCTGCCTATGACCCCAAGAACACCATCCCAACTGTCAAACATGGTGGTGGAAACATTCTGCTTTGGGGTTGTTTTAATACTAAGGGGACAGGACAACTGCAAGGAGTGGCTCAAGAAGAATCACATTAAGGTCCCGAAGTGGCCTAGAAAGTCTCCAGACCTGCTAAAACGTGATATTCTCTTTGTGTGACAAACTTATATAATAAGAAATTATAACAAATATCAAATTAATGTGTGATGCATCAACACTAAACACATACTCATAATTTGTGTAAGAATATCAAAGGTAATATCTAAATGTGTCACGCTTCACAATATAAAAAAATCAATGACAAACATATAAACACACTAAAAAATTATATGATTGTTAAAAAACAACCATGTGCTTCAAACAGTGCAATTCTGTGCAAAAAAACATAAATATAAAAATAAGTGCACAATCATAAATCGTTGTAAAGTCCACTTTGTGCTTCAAATCTTGCCAGTGCCAATAAATGTGCCGTGCAACACTCCCAGTGCTAAAGAATAGGTGTACGCTCACCTTACCAATTAGCCAAACTAAGTGGCTAATATCGCTTTTGTCCCACAGGACTAAATGATGATTTCCATGCAGGGTGCTTTTTTCCACATTCAAATGGATGGGCTTGTATTACCACTTTTCTCCCTCACTCCTTTCTATCCACACTGTGCCTTAGTGGATAGATGGGGCAAAGACTGTGTAATGCTTCCACCTCCCGGCAGTGGGGGATAACATGGAAAAGGAAGTGACAATAGTGCCTTATCCTTTTTACAATTGATGCTTTTATTATAATGAAAAATCGCACTCACATATTCCAGTGCTAATATGAATGGTTGAGTTGTGCCTAGATCCTCGATTCATATTTGCCGCTTCTCCACATCAGCGTCGTGACGTCAGAGCCCCTCCCCTACGCGTTACGCCACAGGGTCACGTGGCTTCATCAGGGGGAATCCATTGATTTTTTTATATTGTGAAGCGCGACACATTTAGATATTACCTCCAGACTGTACCTATTAAGTTTCTGAAGCCTCTGCTGATATGTCTTATCCCAGACCTTTCACCATTTTTGTTGATCGTCCCTGGACCCATTCTGTCTTGTCAATATCTTTTTGTAAGTGAGGTTTTCAGAAATGGACACTTCCTGCTCCCCCTATCCCTTTGATCAAGTTCATATTAAAGAAAACGTTAAAGAGGGATGGTCTTAGGCAGGGCTGCAGTGTACTATGTCCAGGTCAAATAAAGTTGGATGTGATCTTATATTATTGGTATGTGACTTCCTGCTTTCCTGTTGGGTTTTTCAGCTTTGCTTGAAAATCCCAACCTTACCTGCATTTGCTAGTTTATGTTACACTTGAATATTTGGCTTTAAAGAATAGCAAAATATGTTACTAAGAAGGAATAAACATCTTTTATATTTTACATGTTTCCAGATGTCTAGACACTCAATATCAATAATGAAGTTCAAATTTTCTTTACCCTCAGTTTTGTTGAACAAGCAATTCCATTACATGTAAGAATGCTGTCTATGCAAAACATGTGCTCTCTAATTAGGTATTTTGGTGATATATTTTTCTAAGTTTTACTCAGCCAGTTTCTGACACAGGCAGAAACAGCTAAAGGCACCCATAATACTATAATAGACACCTCTGACGTATAAAGAAGTTTCTAACCAATTATATGGAGATGCTTATTTGAGATCTACATAGACAAAAATAGTCAATTCAGCCCTAAAATATTTGCATCTTTTAGATATTCAAATAATTCCTAAAACTCATGGCTTGCCTATAGGCTTTACATGATTAGTAATAACAATATAGGTGCCATCCTTCCAGCTGTAGCACAAATTTAGGAAAACTGGTGTGCATTCAAATATCTTCTTTACAATTATTAATAATAGATAAGAGGTAAAATCAAATACAACACCCAGATATTGCATATCTGTACAAACAGTACTTAAAAATCTACACAACTGATAATCAAGACATAAAGTTATTTTGCTGGTTCTGACTTATTATACAAACAATAGGGTAAATTGCATAAATGTGTGCTTTTGTCTTTTTATTGCTACTGTATTATATCTATCTGGCAACAAGAAGGTAATTGGCTATAGAAACCCATACTAATGAACCTGTGCTTCATAACAACAAAATTAACAAGTATTTTGCCTACTTGCATTTTATTTTTCTCCTGGTTGGCTCTTTGGAGTTTACACAAGTGTGCTAAATCTTTAGAAAAACTGTTTCTAAAACTAATATTAATAAAAAATAAACTCGTATTCCCTCACTCCCTTGCCGGAACATCTTCACCCAGTCTTCTTCTTGGCTTGGGATATTCTTTCACTTTGGTTTTATTGATGTGATTGAGTTTGACACAGTAACGATATAGAACAAATTTTGTTCAAACATGACAGCACAATACATACAAAAATAAAAAGAAAGGGGTAAAGAAGAGAGCGTTCATTCTTGCAGGGCACAGAACCCAAAACAAGCACTACCAAATGGTAGTTTAAGCTATCCATGGATTCCTGTGAGTACCAAAATCACTGGGCCCATAAATAGAAATAGTGTACAGAGTAATTCCACAAGAGGGCCCATGGGATTGGCATCCATAAGTTTGATATGCAATGATGCCTTCAAAGGCTATAACCAAAATCTTAGAGGCAGTGGTTTAGAAAAAGAAGTGTGGGTAAACAGAAGGGGGAGTCAATGCCTGCACCTTCCACATAGTAGTAAGGAGGCTACCTAGATAGAAGCAGATAGGGAAAAAGGAAAGAAAGGCCATGGAAGTCACAGAAGAGAATTAAAGAATATGTAAGGTATATGTAAACCCATCATTTCATATTCCTGATATATGCCTTCTGTACCATGCATCCTATTCTCTTTGTGTTGCTTCCTTTGTGTGAAATCTCTGGTGTTCGGGCCAGTCCCTCTGCTTTCCTTTTAAAACTGACTAGAACTCAGCTGGCTCTCCTCCAATGGTCAGACTTTTGCTCACATGCCCCTCCCCCCCATTTCTCCAGCACAGCCATTCATTGAGAAGTTCAGTGTGCTGCAGTACCCCTCTCACTCAGCTCCTTATGCTGCTGAGAACAGAGGGTTGTGATCACTTATATAAAAGTGGAAAAAGTATTTATATTTTTTTGTAATGAACAGTGTTTTGCCTTTCATTTCTATTTTAAACTGAATGGGTTGTTTTACAAGGTGAAGGTTTGCAAGTTAGAGAATGGATTGGGAAGGGGAGTGGGGGAAAAAGTAACCTAGGGGCCAGTTTGAGTGTTCAATTGCAGCGACTGTAGTCTACAAGTTCAACAGGCGCAGAGTTAGGTAAGAAGATTGGTAATAACCAAGTCAAGGTTGCCATATTTGCTCAATTTTTTAATGATAATTTAATATGATGTAAGTTATTCCACCTTTTTCCAGCTGGTGGCATTAGTGTAACAGTTTCTATACATGAGCTGCCCTTGGTCTCCCGCCTAGGATGGCGCTGTGTCCATCGTCACCTCGGTGTTCCTTTACACTGGGATTCATTGAGCCTGATCGGAAGGGTTCTTCCTCTGGTCCTCTCGCATGACCAGTGACACTCTGGGTGCCTAAACCCAGCCAATGATGTTGCACGCCAGCCGGGTGGGGAGTATAAAAGGTCAACATCTTCTGCTGTTATTTTGCCAGAGCCACGTGGGTGGCCTATCACTACAATAGACACAGTTAGTGGTCAGAATAGTTATGCTGTCTTTACTAGTGGAGATATTATTGTTACATATATAATGATGCCCTGACACAGTAGTAAACATTTTTGCTTTTGGCATAGCTTAATATTGATTTATATGAAGCTGCACCTACTGTATATGCCCCTCTTATGGTGATAACTAATATCTATTGGTGATGATGTATTTACTATTGACTCTACCTATGTTAATGAAATCCTCAGATATCTCTACTATATCATATATACAGCAATACAGTTCAATACTAGAGGGTTAGGAGGGCCCTTCTCCTTGGAGCTTACAATGTAAGAGGATATCATCATCATGTGGTTCCATTAATAGTTTTTTATACTTTCTTTACTGTCTGTAAAGTTTGCCTTGACACCAATGGTATCTCAGTGCCCCTGTGTGGCTGTATTTAGTAATGTACTTTGTAAGTAATCACAAAAGAAAAATGATATCTGAGGAGTTCCCTTATTTATTTCAGGTACTTATATAGCGCTGTCAATTTATGCAGCGCTTTACATATACTGTATATTGTACATTCACATCAGTCCCTAACCCTGAAGGGGTGTACAGTCTAAAGTCCCTAATGTAAATTCATACATACACATACTAGGGCCAATTTGGACAGGAATCAATTCACCTACCAGCATGTCTTTGGTGTGTGGGAGGAAACCCACACAAGCACAGGGAGAACATGAAAACTCTATGCAGGAGATGCCATGGTCGAGAATTGAACCCATGACCCCAGGGGCGGACTGACAACTCATAGGGCCCCCAGGCAATAGGGGATCATGGGGCCCCTGTTTCCTTGACCAAACGCAAAAAAGCCTATGAAAAAGGTACCAGGGGCATCTCATGGGGCCCCCTACTGACCCCGGGCCCTCGGGCAGTGCCCGAGTTTCCAAATGGTCAGTCCGCCCCTGCATGACCCATTTACTGCAAGGCAGACGTGCTAACCATTAAGCCACTGTACCACCCATAAAATTAAATCAAATCAAAGTTCATGTAGTGTTTTTCTATATATGTCCCATTGCAGTCTGGTCCTTTTATACCCTTTGTAATCACATGGAAGCCTGAGTCTTGATTTCATCTTGAAATCCACATTGTTTTGCCATTTTAAATCTGTGTCATGAGCATGCGAATGGCTAATGTTCTAGATAAAGATATTACTTTTAAATGGATGAAATGTTTTTAATTCATACATTTAGCTGATAATTCGTATGTCTGATATGATTCTAGAGTACTAGCAGATTTTTTCCCCTGAAGAAGCTTGAATTTGGCAAAACATTTTGGAAATATACATCTGCATACCGCTAAACCAAATATATTACATGTGATATTGAGATGAATGTACTGGATTTTATTAATCAAATATTTTTTAATGTGTACATAAAAACTATTTATTTTATACTTTGAAGTCTATATACAATATTTCGCACCTTAAAAATCCAGATTTCTTTGGTTAACTCTTTATATTTAAAGGGATGTGGTGCAGTTTTGGTACTGTCAATCACACGCTGCATTTTTTAATTTACTGTAGCTATTCTAACAGGGGTATAGTACCATCGTGACAATACTTCATATATGATTTTTAAAAAGTTAACACATTACATGGCCACTTGGCCATGAGATTTTCAATCATCTTCATTGGCTGGGCCAGAATGACGTAACATCTGAGCATGCACAAAGGAGTTCATTAATTCCCAAAATGTATACTGAGGTGTGCATGCAACTCAAGGTGCATTATAGAAAAGATTGTGAACAATCAGGTAAGTTTGCTTTATAGCAGAAGAAACATAGCATGTCTCTTTTGCAATAAAAATCTTTTCCGCTCACAGTTTTTGTTTTCACAGTTTAGTGTTGTCAATGGTATAATATAATGTTTATCTAACTAAGTTCCAGGCATCTTTGGTTCTTTTTCAGAGAGTGTAGAATTTACTGGATCCCAGAAACAGATGACAAGCCTCAGAGTATATACAAAATAATATAATGATCAGACACCCTATGAGTCCATTCAGAAAGTTCTTCTGTTCATTGGCAAGGTTACAGAGATTCTACACACTCAGCATTTATGTCCACTCTAATGTACATAAGCACCTATGTGCCCTCCAGGCATACTGTTTGTATGCATTCATGTATTCCCTATACATTAGGCCATGCTTCTCATCACCACTATAGCTAGTTTTCATCATCCGCTTGTTAGACAGGTTACTACCAGTCACCAACAATGAAACGACAGTGAAGTAAACAGGTTCTTTTTGAAGAACATTCTTTATAGCTGTTTACATTGTATATAGTCAGACAATGCTTTATGACCTTGAAAACAATCTTTTCACAGACCCAACTGGTAAGGATTTTGTTTCACAAACTCAGTTAATATACACTGCTCAAAAAATTAAAGGAACCCTTTTTATTCAAAGTGTAGCATCAAGTCAATTAAACTCCTGGAATATTGATATGGTCAGTTAAGTAGCAGAGGGGGTTGTTAATCAGTTTCAGCTGCTTTTGTGTAAATTAAATTAACAATAGGTGCACTAGATGGGCAACAATGAGATGACACCCTAAATAGGAATGGTTTTACAGGTGGAGGCCACTGACATTTTTTTCCCTACTTATCTTTTCTGACTGTTTTTCACTAGATTCGCATTTGGCTAGGATCAGCGTCACTACTGGTAGCATGAGGCGATATCTGGATCCTACAGAGGTTGCACAGGTAGTCCAACTGCTCCAGGATGGCACATCAATACGTGCCATTGCCAGAAGGTTTGCTGTGTCTCCCAGCACAGTCTCAAGAGCATGGAGGAGATTCCAGGAGACATGCAGCTACTCTAGGAGAGCTGGACAGGGCTGTAGAAGGACCGGTATTTGCTTTTTTTGTGTAAGGAGGAACAGGATGAGCACTGATAGAGCCCTACAAAATGACCTCCAGCAGGCCACTGCTGTGAATGTGTCTGACCAAACAATCAGAACATGCTTCATGAGGGTGGCCTGAGGGCTCAACATCCTCTAGTGGGCCCTTTGCTCACTGCCTGGCACCATAGAACTCAATTGGCATTTGCTATTGAAGACCAGATATGGCAGGTCTGCTCCTGGCACACTGTGCTGTTCACAGATGAGAACAGGTTCACCCTGTCAGTTTTTGAAAACAGTGTGGCCATGCGGGTCTCTGCCCACATGGCCACGTCATTCATTAACAGAGTTCTGTGAATGAATGAACTACAAGCTTGTAATTTCCTGTTAGACTGTATCTGCTGGCCCATACTGGATGTACGGGCACATGGATATACTGAAAGTTGCAGAAGTCCTGCATGGAACCAGCGATTTGGTTGTTGCTGATGCAATGCTTTCCAGTCTAAAAAAAAAACAAATTGTAAATGCACTTTTTTTACCTGCAAAAATGGGCATTAATTATTTTTTTTATATAAAAGTGAAATTATTGTGTTTTTTTTTGTTTTTTTTTAGCGAAATTATCCTTTAAACTAAACCTTTCATAAGAGAAATACAGAGACTGTCTAGCTATATTCTTCCTACAATGTTGATTTCCCGCTGACCCACTTGCTTCAATACTTTATGAGCCACTTATTTGTAATAGGTATGTAGATTAGAAAAGTCAGAGTAAAGTCAGAAGTTCTTATCTGCATAGTTGTTCTGGGTCAATGATTCAGATTATTGAAGCAAGAGAGTCATCTTGAAAGACAGGCAAATAAAATTTTCAGATGGAGAGGTCAGCAATAGCAAACCTCCATTTTTCTCTCATGACAGATTTCCTTTAATATGCAATGCTGTCAAAATCCTCATGAGGAGGAGTCCCACTCTACAAGGGTACTATATGTAGCATGCAATATGCTAACAATATGGGGTATTCTCTAATCAATGCAGCCATTAACATGCTGCATAAAAGCAATAAGACAGCAGTTAGACACTGGAGCGAACTGCCTCTCACTGTTTAAAAGTTTATACTAAAGTTTTGTATTTAGTTTTTTATCTAATTTTTAATTTAGACAAGTAATTTTTTTCCACTGATTAATGTTACACTCATCAAAACTTTGCCCATTTGGGCACAAGAGGGATCACGGAAATTGGCTTTGGCTGCTCACAACAGCTACTATATAAAGACATCATGCTCTTGATGAGTTGTTTGACTGGTGAAGAGTTTTGGTGGTCCAAATCAGGAAAGAATGGAAATTAGTGAGCGAGTGCTGGACTAGAACTGAGAAGAAGGCCTAAAGGAAATTTGAAAGACTGTGCAGTGAAACTCAAAGGAAGGCAAAAGAAGACAAAAAGAGGGTGGCAAGAATGGCTTAGAGAACTAAACTCACAGCAGGGCTGAGGAAACCTGAGTGAGGAGGATTAGGAGGGTTTGGAGCTCTGATTTGTGCCACTGAAGACTGAGAGAGTATGAATAAGAGTGAGGAGAATTAAAGGAGCAGGACTGGGGAAAACTAAGTGAACAGGTTGAAGAGGACTAAGAAAGGGGTGTGAAGCTCTGATTTCAGCCAAGCAAGACTGAAAGAGTACTGAGCAGAGTGAAGAGAACTGAGAGAGCGAGAGCTCAGAGCAATACTGAGGAAGATTGAAAGAGCAGTCATATAGTGTATGAATAGGCAGGTAGTTAGTTAACTGCTTTCGGACCATCGACTGTGTTTTTACTGCAGGCGGGTAGTCCTGCTGCGCTGGATTATGTACATGTACATGATCCAGCATTTCCCCTTATAGGGTATGCGTGCCCCCCCATCCAATCTGTCCTGTGATTCGGTACAGCACAAGTCAGTCAGCAGGTCCTGGCTAAATTTATGTCTGGGTCTGCTGATTGGCTTAGCAAATCACAGCACAGAGTCTTGTGTTTACTAACAACACACTGCTTTGTACACAGATCAGTGATGTGACTGTTTTTTTCCCTGCTTTACAAGGAGGAAAAACAGCCGCATCTATTAGTAAAAGCAGCATATATTACACACATTGCACACTGTTAGGTACACAGTTAGCCCTTTGATTGCCCCTAGATGTTAACCCCATCCCAGCCAGTTTCATTAGTACAGTGACAGTGTACAGTATTAGCACTGATCACTGTATTAGTGTCACTATTGATGTCTGTGTCAGTTAGTGAGTTAGTGTCCCTCCCAGCCAGCATCAGCTATTGCCCAATTTCCCCCACACTATCACAGCCCCACTATAAGTCACTGATAACCACCATTTCCAGTATAGCTTCATAGCTGAGCAACTTCCAAAATTCTGTATATACCATAGCTTGTAGCCACACTTTTGCATACTTTTTTGGGATTTTGTTTGTACCAAACACATGTAGCAGAATGCATTTTGGCCTAAATATATTTAAAAATTGTATTGTTTTATTTTTTTGTTATTGGATATGTTTTATAACAGAAAGCAGAAAATATTTTTTTTTCAAAATTTTCAGTCTTTTTTATTTATATAATAATAAATAAATAAATAAACTGGGGAGATCAAATACCACCAAAAAGCCCTCTATTTTTGTGAAAAAAAGCTATACATTTCATTTGGGTACAGTGTTGCTTGACCGTGTAATAGTTGGTCTGAAACTGGTTAGTTAGGATTGTTACACAAACTTTTCGGTAAATACAGAGATTAAGTGGCCATATGAAGTGAAAGTTTTTTTTGTTTCCCCCTATTTTTGCAAGATATACAGTATTTGTGAGATATAAGTTGAGAAATGGTTGTTCTGGCTTTGTCTAATTTGAGCTTTACTACTTTTTTATAAGTCTGGTGTATATTGAAAATATTTAATAGTTATAGCATAGCTAGTGTGTTTTATTAGTATAACTTGTGAATGGTCCATCTCTGGCCCCCCGCTCTTTCGAAGTGCACTGTATTCGTCTCTTTTCTCCCGTTTGTCTGAGGATCGCAGTCATCTACCCGCCCCCGGGCCCAGTTTACGCTTTCTCGATGACTTTTCAGCATAGCTACTATACTTTCTCTCCTCTGAGGTGCCTGTCATCATCCTCAGCAACTTTAACATCCCAGTCAATGCTCACAATGTTCACAATCTACCACCCACTGGAATGGCAACACCCTTGACCTTGTATTCACCCACCTATGCACTCTCTGTAACCTCTCTAACACCCCTTTTCCTCTCTCTGATCACAACTTTATCAGCTTCATCAACTTTATCAGCTTTATACTCACTCTCCCTGCCTCCTACCCCCGTGCCTCCAACCTGCAAACCGTCACCTGTAGAAACCTCCACCACCTCAGCCCTGACCTTTTTCACTCTGCTACTGAGCACCTCTATGATCAAATTGCACCCCTGTCCTGCCCAGAGCTGGCCACATCTGCCTACAACAACTTTCTATCATCCTCCCTGGACACTCTTGCTCCTCTTTCTACATGCAGAACCAGGCCTCGCCTGTCTCAACCCTGGCAAACAGATGACACCAGAAGTCTCAATAGACGCGGCCACATTCTTAAGCGAGCATGGCGTAAAACTAAATCCCTGAAAGACTTTACCCTCTACAACTCCGCTCTTCTTAAATACAACTCCAGCCTCCACGCTGCTAAGCAAACCTACTATAACACTCTGATCAAGACCCTTTCATCCAATCCTCGTCAACTCTTCTCTACCCTTAATTCCTTACTCCACCCCCCACTGCCTCCACCCACCAACTTACTTACTGCACAGGAGATTGCCAGTCGCTTCAAGAAGAAGATCTACACAATTCGTGATGAGATCTCCAGTGTCAAGCTTCCTCCTCTAACCAACATACCAGGCCCAACACCAAACTCAACACTCTCCTCCTTTGACCCTGTTACCTCCAAGGAAGTTACTGATCTCCTTTCCAAGGCCCACTTCACCTCCTGTCCCCTGGATCCTGTCCCCTCACGACTGTTGCAGCCTCCTTCCTGCTCTATCCTAAGCTCTCTAACCCACATCTTCAACTTCTCACTCTCCATGGGCACCTTTCCCTCCCCACTCAAACATGCACTGGTTACCCCCATTCTCAAAAAACCCTCGCTGGACCCCACCTGTTTGAATAACTTAAAACCCATCTTCCTGCTCCAAGCTTCTTGAGCGCCTTGTTCACAACCGTATAAACTGCTACCTCACCGACAACAACCTTCTTGATCACAGTCTGGCTTCCGCCCAAAACATTCCACAGAAACTGTCCTACTAAAACTCACTAATGACCTACTAACTGCTAAAACCAACTCCACTCCATCGGCCTCCGTGACTCTGCTCTCTCCTGGTTCTCCTCTTACCTTTCTCAGTGCACTTTCAGTGTCACATATAACTCCTCCTCTTCCGCTCCTCTTCCTCTTTCTGTTGGGGTACACCAAGGTTCTGTTCTTGGGCCCCTCCTTTTCTCTCTTTATACCTTCTCCCTGGGCCAACTGATAACCTCCCATGGCTTCCAATACCAGCTCTATGCTGATGACACCCAGATCTATCTTTCCACTCCCCAGGTCACCCCCTCAATCTCCTCATGTATCACAAACCTACTAAGCGACATATCAGCATGGATGTCACATCACTACCTCAAACTCAATCTTTCAAAAACTGAGCTTGTAATATTTCCTCCTCCCCGATCCCCCACTCACGACTTTACCATTAAGATCAACAGCACAACCGTTGGTCCTTCCCCTTATGCCAGGGTGCTAGGCGTAATCCTAAACTCTGACCTCTCCTTTGGGCCCCACATCCACTCACTGGCTAAATCCTGCCACCTCAACCTCCAGAACATTTCCACAATCCGCCCCTTCCTGACCAATGACACCACAAAACAACTTATCCACACCTTGGTTATATCCTGCCTTGATTACTGCAACTCCCTCCTCACTGGTCTACTGTTACACAGGCTATCCCCCCTTAAGTCTATTATGAATGCTGCTGCTAGACTCATACACCTTACCATCCAATCAGCGACTGCTGCCCCTCTCTGCCAATCCCTTCACTGGCTTCCAATAACACAATGTATAAAATTCAAAATACTAACCACAGCTTACAAAGCCATCCACAACACTGCCCCTAGCTGCATCACCAACCTCATCCACAGATACCGCCCAAATCGCCCACTCCGCTCCTCCCATGATATCTTCCTCTCTAGCTCCCTCATCATCTCCTCCCACGCTCTCCTCCAGGACTTCTCCAGAGCCTCTCCCATCCTCTGGAACTCCCTACCACAGCATGTCCGGTCAGCCCCCTCCCTGTCTGCCTTTAGGCGATCTTTGAAAACTTAGAATTGTACTTGATTCACCTCCACCAGATCATCCCCCACAGCTATCACCTTTTGTATCATCTCCCCCTTCCTTTAGATTGTAAGCTCCACGAGCAGGGCCCTCACATTCCTTCTGTACTGAAATGTATTGTAATTGTACTGTCTCCCTTATATTGTAAAGCGCTGCACAAACTGTTGGCGCTATATAAATCCTGTATAATAATAATAATTGGTAATTTAAGGTTTATAATGTCTTATACAGCCAATTGCATAAATTATCAATAATTGATAGGAACAATAATTGTGCATGTTACTTTAAAAGGTGGAAAGAAAAATACACAAAAAATACACCTTGAAAAAAGTTGGCTTGACTGGATGAAACATAAGATTTTTCTGTTTTGATCATAGATGTTAGTTTATAGCTGATATGTCAGCCATTCAATTTAGCTCTGGAGAGAATCTGAACCAAAGAGGGAACGTTTGCTGTGAAAGCAGAACTATTCTTCTGTGCTATACTTACCTGGGCAAGTCCTTACTAGGAAGGGCACAGAATGCACAGGCCATTACCGAGAGTGGGGCATTTTGTGCATATATAGGAATCTGGACATAAGAGAGAACAGTTTTACAACAGAGGATCATGGCAACATTGTCCACAGAGTATATTATTCCTTTTGTGATTTCGGAGATCAAATACACAGCAAGTCACTTGTAAAATATAAACTATAGTGCCAATACAATGTATAAATTACCACCAATGATCCCACGGAGATACAAGGGATGATTTACTAAAGAGAAATAGGCTGTTCACTTTGCAAGGGGTTATTTTCCTAGAGTTTAGTGAACGCTCTGAAACTTTACTTTGCAGAGAATATCCAATAACAAGCAAGGAAATTAAAAAAACAGCATTTTTACTCATGCTCACGTGGGGATGATGGCAGTCAGCAGAGCTTCACCTCATTCACTAAAGTCTGGGAAAAATTCTCTTGCAAAGTGAACAGTCTATTTGCGTTCAGTAAATTAACTCCACAATGTATCAAAGCTACTACATCAATACTCCTTGGGGTTGATTTACTAAAACTGGAGAGTGCAAAGCTGGGGCAGCTGTACATGGTAGCCAATCAGCTTCTAATTTCAGCTTGTTCAGTTAAGGCAGGCCATAGACGAGTCAAAAACTCAACCTTCTTTTGATGAAAAAACAAAAATGGCGCTTACGACTTTGCCATCATTTGTTTTGTTTATCAAAACAAAATACAGCATATTGGATCAGGCACTTTTGATTGCGACATAAAAATTGAATGTGGAGGGAGTGCGCATGCACGGCCGGCGGGACGGACATGTCCCGATGAGGCTCCGTCTCCCCGTCGGGTGACAGTGCCTTGAAGCAGCGGGTCCCGGCCTGTAATACACAAGGAGGGGACCCGGTCCCCGTGGCAATCCTCCCGGGGTTCGATTCGCCCTGGTCTGAGGCGGATCCGCTGCAGCAAGTCGGAGAAATCCAACAGGGGACTCTGTCCCCGCAGTGAGCCGTCCATAAGCCCTCCCACCGCTGCCCATGCTACACAGAGGCAGAGGAGAGAGAACAGGGGGGCTGAGATCTGAATAACAGCCCCCCCAATTAAAAGCTGCAACATGGTTAAGGGGGCACCCCAACACCAGGTCCCCCCATCAACCAAAACCATCAAGGAGGCCCTGGCAAAGGCCTCCACAAAGATGGCCACCTCCCCAGCTTGTGGAAGCAAGCAGGCGGCAGGGGCATATGCAGCCCTACAGGATCCGCAGCCCAGCAATCCCTGTACGTCTGAGGGTGAGTCTGACATTGAAACTGATGTCCCTGCACAAGCCCTGATGCCTGACCTTACACCCCCTGACCTGTTGTCACGCTTTGAAAAAATGCTACACAAAGCTTTGAAGCAAACCTCAGACTGCATCACTGCCACGCTATCTAGGGAAATCCGTGAACTAGGACAACGCACTGCGGACTTAGAACAGAGGGTAGATGGTCTTGACGCCTCACTTCAGACACATATGGATGACCTTGATCTCCTGCGTGACGAAAACGCAACTTTATTGACACGACTGAAGGACTTTGAAAACCGAGCACGGTGCTCGAACCTACGTATCCGTGGCCTTCCGGAAACGATCGTTGATGTCCAATCAACGATAACAGCTCTGTTCCAAGAGCTTGCCCCAGCTATCCCAATCGATAGATTAGAATTGGAGAGAGTTTACAGGGCGTTAGCATCACGACGCACTGACGGTCCGCCACGTGACATTATAGCCAAGCTTCACTTTTTCCGTACTAAGGAGCAACTTCTACAAGCTGCCCGTAACGCAGAATCTCTACAGTTCCAAGGTCATACCAACCAATTATTCCAAGATCTATGCCCCACAACCATCACCAAGCGCAGGGCTATGAAACCTCACCTACAAGTACTTCAACAACACGCTATACAATATAGGTGGAGCTTCCCTTTTGCAGTGTGATTCCGACACCAGTCCCGAGATTACACCTGCAAGACTCCGGAGGACCTTTTAGATACCCTGCGGACCCTGCAACTACATCCCCCAGCGACGCCTTCAGAAAGCGCTAAGCGGAGGTCCACATCCAACTCGCCGCAGAAGTCCTTACCCGCGCGTACAACTGAAGGTCAATTCAACTTCCACAAGCGAGGGTGTTTTTCGTCTCCGGGCCTAACTTCACAAGATACCATGGACTGAACTACGTCGCACGTTTATCCTTCTTTTCCCCCTTTTTTTTTGCCACACACACCAAATGGTGTACTCTTTTGGTTATCGTCGTGGTTAACACCGTTAATATTCTTTCTCCCTCTACCCATTAAATTTTGGTTGCCCCACAACATGGGGATTGTTCTGCGCCCCCCCTCCTGGGTTCAATTTTAATTTATATTTGGGAACCTAGGCTTTGGCGGCATGCGATGTCGCACCCCTGCACCAATGAGGTTTCACCAGCACTACTAGTGCCGTCTGAGTCTGGGATGCCCTGATTTTCTCAAATGTTTTTTTTTTATACACCTGTTTTTTCTACCAGGACCTAGCCATCATTTAGTAATCACATTGCTGTCATCCTCAGGGTCCGCGTACCTGCACACTCCACCCTAGCCCCTGTGTTATTGGTTATTTAATAACACTTGGGCTACTATTGCTCCCTAGATCACCCTGATCCAGGGTGTCCTTGGGAGCCCACTTTTTAGGCCTTAAATGGTCTCCTACACCCCTTCCTTCCTGTTACCTCGCTCCTACCGTACCCCTCTTCCCTCCCTCCAACATGACTCCATGACTCTGCACAACATACTCCACAACGATCTCATTCCCCGCAGTAATCGTCAGGCTCCACCCTGGGCGCTGGTGCCATGCTATCCAAACCATTATGCGCTTTCCCCATGGGCTCGTTACATGTCCTTACCCTGAATGTTCAGGGCCTCAATATCCCGCAGAAACGTAATAAGGCTTTCCAAACCTTTGCTACACTTAAAGCCCACGTGGTCTGTCTACAGGAAACACAGTTCACTCCCAACTCCACTCCTAAGTTTTTTGGTCCTCGATATCCTCAGGTCTATACAGCCTCTGCCACCACCAAACGCAGGGGGGTACTGATTGCCTTCCATTGCACAACACCTTTCACGCTATGCACCGAAATCAAAGACCCGGAGGGTCGCTACCTCCTGTTAGCAGGGCAACTCCTTGACATAGATGTCACCATTGTTGCATACTATGCCCCAAACCAAGACCCTTTACCATTCCTTTCCCACATACTCTCGGTTATAGACCACCATAAACGCGGAACTTTAATTGTTAGCGGAGACTCTAACAATGTAATATATCCCTTTCTTGACAAATCTCCTCAACCATCTCCTATCCCTGCTTCTAAACAAACCTTCCAAACCATACTACAACGTTATTCTTTGATAGACTCATGGCGAGAACTCAACCTGACCAAACGCCAATACACCTCCTATTCTTACCCCCACCGGTCATTCTCTAGGATAGATCATATTTTCATCACCACCGCCTCTTCCCCCCGGCTTCTGACTTCTGAAATAATTCCCATCCCCTGGTCTGACCATTACGCCGTGTTCACATCTATGGCTTCGTTAGCCCCATCCCCCGCTGAATCCTCTTGGATCATTAATGATAACCTGCTTGCAAACCCAGCTCACTGTCTAGAAATAGAAGCAGCCCTTAAAGACTATTTTTCTCTTAATCAGTCACCTGATATTTCCCCTCTCCTGTTATGGGAAGCGCATAAACCGGTATTGCGAGGGTTTTGAATTAGCAAAGCATCCTTCTTAAATAAAACCAAAAGGCAACAACGTCTCTTACTGGAGCAAACCTATGATCGTTCCCATCAAGCCTTCCAGGCAGCTCCTACGCCTGCCAACCGTGAAGCCCTGGAGCGATCTAGATTGGCCCTAGATCTCTTTCTTACAGACCAAGCGGAACTCTCACTCAGTAGATCTAGGCACAAATACTATACTAGGGCAAATAAACCCAACACATTCCTGGCTCTCTCACTTCGCAGGCTCGACCAGCTCACTAAACCTATCAGCATACGCACCTCCTCTGGCAACCTCACTAGTAACCCGGAACACATTCTACGGACGTTCCATAAGCACCTGTCACAGCTTTACTCCTCTTCCACACCTTTTGACCCCACACAAGCTGATACCCTTCTAACTTCCATTTCTTTCCCGAAACTCTCAGAGTGCCAGTTAGTGGCACTTGAACGACCCATCTCCCCAGCCTTAGACGCTATTAAAAGTCTAAAGCTACGTAAACACCCAGGGCCAGATGGCTTCTCAGCCATTTACTATAAAAAATTTGCTCATCTCCTCACACTTATCCTCACTAATGCTTTTAACACTTTACTATCTGGCCAAACCTTCAACCATGAAACAGTGCAAGCGAACATTTCAATGATCCCAAAGCCGAATTCTGATGACACGCGGTGGTCCAATTATAGGCCAATCTCTCTCCTTAACATTGACATCAAACTGCTAGCAAAAATCCTCTCTTCACGTCTTAACCTGTGTATTGGCTCTCTAATTCATAACGACCAAGTGGGCTTTATCCCAACTAGACAAGCGGGAGATAACATCAGACGTGCATCCCTTTTGGCAAACTTAGCAAGATCTCGTAATATTCCCGCATATTTCTTGTCCCTAGATAGAAAGCATTCGATACAGTCTCATGGCCATACCTTGACTATATTCTGCATTGGTAGGGTTTTGGCCCACACTTCTTAACCTGGATCTTCTCGCTGTATCGAGAGCCTTCGGCCAGAATTAGGTATCTGGGGCACAGGTCAGCTCAGTTCCCGATCTCCAGAGGCACGAGACAGGGCTGCCCTCTGTCCCCCTTGCTCTTTGCTCTGGCTATAGAGCCCCTAGCCCTCTTAATTAGAGCTAACCCGGATGTCAGGGGACTCGAGATAGGGGGCACACACCATAAGTTATGTCTCTTTGCGGATGACGTCTTGCTCTTTCTCACATCTCCGCTAACTTCCTCTCCCTCCCTACTTCGGCTTCTCGAGGCGTTTGGCTCGCTTTCTGGTCTAATAATAAACCCTAATAAATCTACAGCACTCAATATTTCTCTCCCCCCTATAGAGTTGACGCATCTAAAACAGATTTTACGATTCCCTTGGTCACAGTGTCATATCCCTTTCTTGGGAATCAAACTGACTCCTAAGTTATCAGACCTTTACGTAGCTAACTATCTTCCGATGCTAAACCCCCTTTCTGCTCTTCTGTCCAAATGGTCTTCCCTCCCCCTCGCATGGCTAGGCAGAATAGCAGTTATCAAGATGTCAATCCTCCCAAAAATTCTATATCTGTTTAGAGTCGTCCCAGTCCCCCCTCATTACCTCCGCACACTGCAGCGTCACATCTTTTCCTATGTATGGGGCAATACTCGTCCTCGTATACCTCGCTCCACCCTATACCGCCCTAAGCTCAATGGAGGTCTAGGCCTACCCGACATCGGCAAATATTATCAAGCAGCACATTTAGCCCAATTACCTAAATATCATGCAACCTTTGAAATCCCTCAATGAGTTGCACTTGAATCAATAGAATGTGATCCCTTATCCACAGCTAACCTACTCTGGTTGAGGCCAATAGACCGCCGCTCTATAACCAACCCCATCACTTCGCACTTTTTATCCTTATGGGATAAACTGAAAACCTGTTATCTCCTCCAATCACTACATAATCCTATGTTCTTGTTTCTGCGAAACCCAGCTTTTCCCCCAGTCTGGCAGACACCCCGTTTATTCAAAGTCTGGTCCTCTGCTAATTTGCTCCGTACACATCACTTCCTACAGAGGAATAAGTTTAAATCCTTTGCCTCGTTGCGGGAAACGCATAGCCTCCCAGCCTCCGAAATATTTAGATACTTGCAGCTACAACACTTTTACGCTACAATAACCAATCGGCCAGACACCATGTCTCTCTTTGAACGAACGTGTTGCAAAGACCCTCATAGACGTGGGCTTATCTCCTGCTTATACTCACTCTTCACCACTTCGACCACCAGGTCCCCTCCTCGGTATACCCATGAATGGGAAGTGGATCTAGGTAAGAAATTCGACCCGTCTGATTGGGACCACATTTGGGCCAACAAAATCGTCTTCACAGAACGTTGTAGCATTGGAAACGAATTATAAAGTTTTAACCCGCTGGGACTTGGTCCCAGCGAGAATCGCAAAATTTACCCCTAATTACTCGCCCAATTGTTTTAGAGGCTGTACGGATCTAGGAACACATTACCATATGTGGTGGGACTGCCCTGTAGCCCGAATCTTTTGGGATGAAATTTTCACCATATCTACATTTAGCACTATCACTATACGGCCCGACCCAACAACAGCCCTACTCAATCAATGCCCTCCTGGCATCTCCAATTTGCAATTCAAGCTCCTTATGCAAGTTACGACAGCGGCTAAGCAGGTTACAGCAAAATCTTGGAAATCCCCCACCCTAAGTGTCGCGGCCGTCAAAACCAGAATAACACAAGCCATGATACATGCAAAGGTGGAAGCCACAGTTCTTGACACGATCCCTAAATTCCTGCGCATATGGAGCCCCTGGGTAGAGCGATTCCTCCCGCCTAACTTTGACGAATCACTCCTTCTCCCTTGAGTTCTGTACTGTGCGCCACGGATATTGTCAATAACCCTTCGTACGTAGCACGTAGGGGCTGTTGTAAACTTGATGAATGTTCATGGAGTCATGGTTGTTGTTCCTCTTCCCCTTCCACCCCTGTCTGACCCCCTCCAAACTTCCCCCTATTTCCTTAATGCACTTGGGAGACATTGCTATGATTGGCTGGTACCATATTGTGATCTGTTGTCAACTTTTATCTACCTGTTTCCGTTAGAAATGTTAGGCATTAATATCTTGACCCTCATTCATTTTATTATGTCCTACTGCCACTTTTATGCCTAGTATGCATTAACAATGTCTCCTTGTTTGTGTCATTCTGGTTTATTGTTAATAAAATTGTTTGAACAAGAAAAATTGAATGTGGCAGCTGGCACACTAATGCGAAAAATGAATGACCAAGAACTTTCATTCAGTTTTCAACTCATCTAGGCTGGCCATAGCTTTGACAAAAAAACCCTGGAAGCAGATTGGTTTCTTTTCAGAACTGCAGCTGATTTTACTCCCTCCAGTGTTGATACTACAAACTAGCTTAAAGCTGAAGTCTGGGCAGATAATCTATAAATGCAGCAATAAATTAACTGATGCTGAATCCCCTTTGTTTCCTCTTTACTCATGTTGATTCAGTTCTTGTGCTTCTTTAAAACTTGCTTCAGGAGGGTCCTAAGAATCTAAATTATCGGTTTGTGAAATAGGCCACCTCAACAGCTGTCTGCAATCTGGGTTTACTGGGCTAATCATTACAGTTTATTCCTGGTGATCTTGGTCAGGCCGAAATGTAGTAGGCTACTAAGAGCATGCTTTCCTTTCAGGATTGTTTTGAGCCAATATATATATTTTTGCAATATTTGTCATATGGAACATATATTGCTGCTTATGAGGAGAGCCATCCTTACCAACAAATCATTTATTAGTGGGTATCCCCCTTAGGGGACTGTTACTTGGCACCTGTGGAGTGTGGCATGATTTCTTGTGTTTTTGTTTTTAACATTGTTTATGTCAATAAAGAAGTGTTTGTGTGCCATTGACCACTAGCCCCTTTTGAATCATTGCTTTTGCATTATATATATATATATATATTATACATATCCCCTGTTCTGGTTGAGTCCATAATTAGTCATATTTTCTTGTGAAGTTTCTCCATAGTTTGGTGTCTAGGGACTCCCGATTTACGTTTTCGGTTATACATGTAGGTACCTTGAGGCTTTTTCTTGGAGGTCAGAACATGCAAACTCCAGGCAGGTGGTGCTGACCAATCAGTCACTGTGCTGCCCCATTTATTTATAAAGTACATTATGTTTCCAAGCTAGAGTATATTGTTTTTATACCATGTTCTAGTGTTGTGTCAATAAAAGTGATTTTATTGTTAAGTGATTGGTTCTAGTTTTTATATAGCAGGTGTGTATACATATGGCTCTGTGATATATGATGTGAGGTGAGGGCTTTGGAATGTAGCAACAAATTTGTGTTATTAGTTTCTAGTTTTATAGCGTTATAACCACAGGCTGCACTTTCACATTCCCTTTCTCATTTGAGTGTTATAAAAAATCACCCATGACATTTTGCAGAGGA
This sequence comes from Staurois parvus, assembly GCF_062004578.1. Classification (NCBI taxonomy): domain Eukaryota; kingdom Metazoa; phylum Chordata; class Amphibia; order Anura; family Ranidae; genus Staurois; species Staurois parvus. The sequence goes on along the minus strand of NW_028319228.1, from coordinate 9,670,895 downwards.
AAATCTACACAATAATAAAGAGAACGACTCTCTTTCCTATTACCATCCTCTAATCAGACTTTTTTGTTTTTTTTTTCTTGTGTTTGGAATATTTTGTTTCTCTAATAGCTTATTGGCAAAAGTAAGTTTTCAAATGGCTAAAAATCACTGTGTTCTGCAAAGCTGAAATTATTAATTCACATTACATTTAATTAATGTTGATTCTTTGGACATGGTAGATGTAGATAATTAGATTAAATATTATAACATCAACTCAGAAATCTGATTTTGCACTATGCTGCAAATTTTTGGTTCCCATTACTGTTTGTTTACTATGTAATTTGCCACTGAAATTTGTATCAAACATAAAGTAGATGTAATTGCAATTTGTCTAGTGTTTATTGAAATACATCATGAGCCATGTTTTGTCTTTTTAAATGGTCTTCGTTTCAAACAGTGCTAATTAAGCAGAGAAAGATAGTGTACAGGGATTTGTTTAGATTCAGTAAAAGTTCACTAAAGCTATAAATTTAAATATAATAGCTTGTGATTTTTGGAAACTCTATTAATTGGGCAGGAAGGATTTAGGGAAATATTATCTTTACAAAGAAAACTAATTGATTCAGTTTTCTTTATAGGCAATTATAGCATCTACAGCCATCATGTTAATAGATTCTGAGATGATCATCACTCCTGGTTTATTCTTGGAAACAAGTGAACACACATCTGAAATTCTAGAATATTTTTTTAATTTGGATTGGAGAATGCAGTTTGTGTATAAACAGGTCATACAGGGGTATATATTAGAAGGGATTATTGCAGCCCTGTCCAAAAGTGTCTGTCAATGATAGGATCCCAAAAGCACAGATCCTTCTACCTCACTACTCAATATTTTTAATTTTGAAGCTTTCATTAAAATAATACCTGATGATCCTGCCATTAGGGGTGTTTGTTTGGAAACTTCCTATCACACATGTCCTTAGTGGAGACTAAAAAAAGCTGTGCTGTGTTGGAAGACCCTGGTCTTTGTCAACTGAATATGATAAAGGAAATGGCTTTACCTGAGAACACTTATGTCCCTATTAGTCAGGTGCTATTCTTGGCCTGTAAATTGATCGCTCAGAAATGGATGTCTCCTCACCCTCCCACCTGAAGGAACTGCTATCCCACATACAGCAGACTCTGTCTAAAGAGAAACTAGTTTACCTTCATAGAAACTGCTATGCAAAATTAGAGAAAATCTGGGACATGGCGTTGGCTACTCAAGGTCTGGCTCTGGCCTCACTTATATTACACAGATTATTGCAATAGTGGGGGAGAGACTGGCCAACATGCCATATATTTGGGGGGCACTGGTCCCTCGGGGATGCACGTGCCTCTATGTACTGACTGAGGCTACTATTACGTAATAATTAGAGATGAGCGAATTATTCAAAAATTCGATTCGGCTGATTCGCCGAATTTGCGGAATAAATTCGATTTGATGCGAATTTATTCGCTGCGAATTTAACTTATTAAAAGGGTTTCTAGGCTTCAGAGAGCCTTTATATTAGTGCAGAACACTGTACCTTTAATTTAAATGCCCTTGGAGTCTGCTGGGGAAGAGAAATAATACTGTCAGTCAGTATGACATGCAGATGAGTGCCGTCGATCTTAGAATCACCGCACACTTCACTCATTTGGGCAGTCACGGGGCCAAAACCAGAGTGTGGAGCCACAGTGTGGTGGTGGAGGCAGCAGCAATGGGAGGCCATACAGCACCCTATGACAAAATGGAACCCACCAGCAGTGTGAGGAGACCTGAAAGTGGCACATGGCAGAGTGTGGCGATGGAGACAGCAGCAATGGGAGGCCGTACAGGGACCCATGACACACTCTGGACCTGGCAGCAGCATGAGGAGGCGGTACAGGGGCCCATGACAGATTACGGGCCTGGAAGCAGCATGAGGAGTCGGTACGGGGGCCCATGGCAGATTACGGGCCTGGCAGCAGCAATGGGAGGCCATACAGCACCCTATGACAAAATGGAACCCACCAGCAGTGTGAGGAGACCTGAAAGTGGCACATGGCAGAGTGTGGCGATGGAGACAGCAGCAATGGGAGGCCATACAGGGACCCATGACACACTCTGGACCTGGCAGCAGCATGAGGAGGCGGTACAGGGGCCCATGGCAGAGTGGCGAAGCGTAAGCAGCTTAAATTGAAGGCCATACAGAGGCCTATGTTAAAAAGTTCCCCCAGCAGCAGTGTGGGGAGACGACTATCAAGAGTCCAATGGCAGAGTGGTGGAGCAGAAGCAGCTTCAATTGAAGAAGAAGAGGATGAGGATGAAGAAGAAGAAGAAGAAGAGGATGAGGATGAAGAAGAAGAAGAAGAAGAAGAAGATGAGGATGAAGAAGAAGAAGAAGAAGAAGAAGAGGATGAGGATGAAGAAGAAGAAGAAGAGGATGAGGATGAGGAAGAAGAAGAGGATGAGGATGAAGAAGAAGAAGAAGAAGAAGAGGATGAGGATGAAGAAGAAGAAGAAGATGAGGATGAAGAAGAAGAAGAAGAAGAAGATGAGGATGAAGAAGAAGAAGAGGAGGAGGATGAGGATGAAGAAGAAGAGGATGAGGATGAGAATGAAGAAGAAGAAGAAGAAGAAGAAGAAGAAGAAGAAGAAGAGGATGAGGATGAAGAAGAGGATGAGGATGAAGAAGAAGAGGAGGATGAGGATGTAGAAGAAGAGGATGAGGATGAGGAAGAAGAAGAAGAAGAGGATGAGGATGAAGAAGAAGAAGAAGAAGAAGAAGAAGAAGAAGATGAGGATGAAGAAGAAGAAGAAGAAGAAGAAGAAGAAGAAGAAGAAGAAGAAGAAGAAGAAGAAGATGAGGATGAAGAAGAAGAAGAAGAAGAAGAGGATGAGGATGAAGAAGAAGAAGAGGATGAGGATGATGAAGAAGAAGAAGAAGAAGAGGATGAGGATGAGGAAGAAGAAGAAGAAGAGGATGAGGATGAAGAAGAAGAAGAAGAGGATGAGGATGATGAAGAAGAAGAAGATGAGGATGAAGAAGAAGAAGAGGATGAAGAAGAAGAAGAAGAAGAAGATGAGGAAGAAGAAGAAGAAGAAGAAGAAGATGAGGAAGAAGAAGAAGAAGAAGAAGAAGAAGAAGAGGATGAGGATGAGGATGAAGAAGAAGAAGAAGAAGAAGATGAGGATGAAGAAGAAGAAGAAGATGAGGATGAGGAAGAAGAAGAAGAAGAAGAAGAAGAAGAAGAAGAAGAAGAGGATGAGGATGAAGAAGAGAAGAAGATGAGGATGAAGAAGAAGAAGAGGATGATGATGAGGATAAAGAAGAAGAACAGGATGAGGATGAAGAAGAAGAAGAAGAAGAAGAAGAAGAAGAAGAAGAAGAAGAAGAGGATGAGGAAGAAGAAGAAGAAGAAGAAGAAGAAAAGAAGAAGAGGATGAGGAAGAAGAAGAAGAAGAGGATGAGGATAAAGAAGAAGAAGAAGAGGATGAGGATGAGGATGAAGAAGAAGAAGAAGAAGAAGAAGAGGATGAGGATGAGGAAGAAGAAGAGGATGAGGATGAGGATGAAGAAGAATAAGAAGAAGAAGAAGAGGATGAGGAAGAAGAAGAGGATGAGGATGAGGATGAAGAAGAATAAGAAGAAGAAGAAGAGGATGAGGATGAAGAAGAAGAAGATGAGGATGACGAAGAAGAAGAGGATGAGGATGAAGAAGAAGAAGAAAAATAAGATGAGGATGAAGAAGAAGAAGAAGAAGAAGAAGAAGAAGAAGAAGAGGATGAGGAAGAAGAAGAAGTAAAGAAGAAGAGGATGAGGAAGAAGAAGAAGAGGATGAGGATGAAGAAGAAGAAGAAGAAGAGGGTGAGGATGAAGAAGAAGAAGAAGATGAGGATGAAGAAGAAGAAGAAGAGGATGAGGATGAGGATGAAGAAGAAGAAGAAGAAGAGGATGAGGATGAGGAAGAAGAAGAGGATGAGGATGAAGAAGAATAAGAAGAAGAAGAAGAGGATGAGGATGAAGAAGAAGATGAGGATGACGAAGAAGAAGAGGATGAGGATGATGAAGAAGAAGAAGAAGATGAGGAAGAAGAAGAAGAAGAGGATGAGGATGACGATGAAGAAGAAGAGGATGAGGATGAAGAAGAAGAGGATGAGGATGAAGAAGAAGAAGAAGAAGAAGAAGAAGAAGAAGAGGATGAGGATGAGGAAGAAGAAGAAGAAGAAGAAGAAGAAGAGGATGAGGATGATGAAGAAGAAGAAGAAGAAGAGGATGATGAAGAAGAAGAAGAAGAGGATGAGGATGATGAAGAAGAAGAAGAAGAAGAAGAAGAGGATGAGGATGAGGAAGAAGAAGAAGAAGAAGAAGAAGAAGAAGAAGAAGAAGAAGAAGAAGAAGATGAGGATGAAGAAGAGGATGAGGATGAAGAAGAAGAAGAGGATGATGGTAAGGAAGAAGAAGAAGAAGAAGAGGATGAGGATGATGAAGAAGAAGAAGAAGAAGAGGAGGATGAGGAAGACGAAGAAGAAGAAGAAGAAGAGGATGATGATGATGATGAAGAAGAAGAGGATGAGGATGAAGAATAAGAGGATGAGGATGAAGAAGAAGAGAATGAGGATGAAGAAGAGGATGAGGATGAAGAAGAAGAAGAGGAAGAGGATGAGGATGAAGAAGAAGAAGAGGATGGGGATGAAGAAGAAGAAGAAGAAGAAGAGGATGAGGATGAAGAAGAAGAAGAAGTAGGATGAAAATAAGAAGAATTCCAGTACAGCAAAAAGTGTATCTGCAGAGAGCTCCGCTATTTCTGACAGTTCTCTGACAGTTCCTTCACATTTACAGCGGTTGAAACATTGTATCTATTTGTTTCCGAATAAAAACATCTGTATCCTAAATGGAAACAAATAGATACAATGTTTCAACTGCTGTAAATGTGAAGGAACTGTCAGAGAACTGTCAGAAATAGCGGAGCTCTCTGCAGGGACACTTTTTGCCGGCTGTAGAAGGGATGAAAATCGGCCGATCGTGGAAAATTCGATTCGTGCATCCGAAGTATGCTAATTTTCGGATTTGGCACGAATTGAATTTTTCCTAATATTCGAAACGAATTCCACTTCGCCAAGTTCGATTCGCTCATCTCTAGTAATAATCATACAACTTGCACAACATGGCATGCATGTATTTTTCTTTTATTGCTTTTGTGCCCATTAGATGGTATATAAGGTCAGAATAATTGTTTATGTCCATTCGATGACTACCTTTATACAACTCTACTTTCTTCTTACATGTTATACATCATACATAAAACTCGTTTGATTTTTTACCTTTTCGCACTTTGCAGCTTTATGTTACTAGACCATATTTCATTGAAATTGGTCCTGTTGGCTTGTATGCTTGGTTGATTTGTTTTTTGTAAAAAAAAAGTCTTTAAAAAAAATTAATAAAAATAATAAAAAAAACAGTTGTGCTGACACACATTGCATATCCAAAGTCCACCTTTGTCTATATTATTATCCAAAGAAATGTTGTAGAGTGAATGCTAGAGTAAGCACATGAGGACAGGAAGATCGTAAAACAGCCTAAAGGAGATCAGAAGCCCTGAGATACAAAGCAAACTATGTCTTTGAGGGACATCAAAATGTAATAGCTGTTAGATAAAGTGGTTGATTTGCTAAAGGCAAATAGGTTGTTGTACTTTTCAAGGGAAGTTACCCCAAAGTTTAGTAATTGTGGCGAAGAGTCATATTGAAAAGAACGCCCAATCACATGAAGGGAAAAAAAAACAAAAAACAGAATTTTGCTTGCACATGATAGGTTGATGTAAGTCAGCAGAGCTTTACCTCATTCACTAAGCTCGGGGACATGCTCCTTGCAAAGTACAACTTCCCATACAGTGTGAAAAACCTATTTGTCATTAGTAAATTAACACCATAAAATGCTTAATTATACACATATGGAAACAGTGAACAATAAATACAGTTACCTTATAAATTCTTCCACTCAAAGTTACACTTCCACATAGTCCTCATCACTTTCAGTGCATTTATCAAGGCCTCAGATCCAATTTGGAAACATTCTACAGAGGATCCTTTGCTCCATTGCTTTCAGATCTTGTGTAGAAGTCAGATGGTGCCAAGATAGGTTGCATGAGGGACTATCAACCAGCCCACATTGGAGAAAAAGATCTGTCCCTGTACCTCATGGAGTTTCAGAAGCTCACTACACACATTCAGCTGTCTCTGCTGTATATCTTGTGTTAATTGCTTTAGAACCCAGCTCATACAGGCTTGAAATCCCTAACACTCCACCATTGCCAGTGTTCACCCATAAGACACATGCACAGCATCAGAAATTTCATATTGATGGTGATTGGTCTTGATTCCCAAAAGAGGCTCGTCAACCTAGCTGGAATTGTCATCAATGACTGGAGACTGGACAGGTGACCACTCAGTGACATGTCAGAAATTTCAATTTCTCCCTTTTAAAATTTCTTGTTACATTGCTTAACATTGCTCACATCAATTACTGCATCACTATACACATGCTCCTGCATGTAGGGATCTCAACATCCAAACAACGCTCTTTCATCAGAAACTCAATTACTGCTGTTTGTTTTAACCCCTCATCCATGCTTCACTTGATACAATCTGAAAAACAGGAGCACACAGTGAGGGGGATTTACTAATATTGGACCACTCAAAATCTTATTCAGTTGTGCATGGTAGCCAATCAACCTCTAACTTGTTCAATTAAGCGTTGGCAATAACATTTGGAAGCTGATTGGTTCCTATACACAACTGCACCAGATTTTTCACTCTCCAGTTTTAGTACATAACCCTCAAAGACTGAGTTAGAACATATTTGTGACATACTGTATATCAGGCTTTTTTATTTTAGCCCAGGTTCACATATATGTGGTGCGGTATATCGCATGTGATTTGCACAGGAACCGCACTGCATTCCTTTGAAAATCACATGCGATTTGTGTGCGGTGTGATTGGAGCCATACATTATGTATGGCTCTAATCACACCACACCAGCACCAAAAAGGCACAGGACCCTTTTTTGAGTCCACACTAGAATCAGATCGCATGGATATTCACACCTATGTGATCCAATTCTGCACATCGCAACGCGTTTTGCGGATCGATTTCGGAGTGTTGTTAACTTAACATACACACCCGCAGCGGTTCGCATGAACGGGGCGCGATTGTGATTCGGTGCAGAATTCAGAAAATGCGGCAAATTCTGCACCACATCAGTGTGAACCAGGGCTTAGTTTCACATGAACAGCATATATGAAACAACAGGCATTATTTACACATTTAGTGTTTTAATAAGGAGATAACAAAAGTAAAAGTACTGATGTTTTGTTTAGGAATAATGAGCCTTTACATGACAATGAGACACTGACATTACAAAACTATTTAGCATACAAAATCCTGAAATATCAAAATTAATAGAAAATTAAACTCCTCAGGTTGGCTAGAAATATTTCATTTATTCCTGACTAAACAAAGGGGATGTCATATGTGCTATGATCTTATCTATTGAATGCTCTAAAATTTTTAGTTTTAGAATGTCAAGTAAAGCGCACCTGATTTTGACCTACAAAACACCTCAGTTAGCAACAGTGCTGAAGTGTAGACACTTTTTAGTGCCTGTGAGTAGCTGTGTTACAGTAGAACTATAGGCAAAACTTTTTTTTTTTTCATGTTAGAGTAAGGGAGGGTTATAACCACTCTGTTTATTTATTGCCATCTGTGTCCCCTTGTGAAGATTTCCCTTCATTTCCTGTTGCATAGCCAAACAGGAAATGAGAGGAAATCCCTGCAAATTAAAGGAATTCCTTGGGGACCCCCAGGCCACTAGAAGGAGTGTCCCTATTGGAAAATTTTCCCCATATTTCTTTTCTGGGGATTTCACTTTCAATGATACAGGTAAACCTGACAAATAGAGAGGGTGAATCTCCCTAATGGGGGCACAGAAAGCAATAAATATCTGACAGCTGTTCTAATCCATCACCACTCTATAAAAAAAAAAAAATATACATATTTGCCTTAACCAGTTCCCCACCGCCCCATAGCAGAACTACTGCTACAGGGCAGCAGGGCTGCGCAAAATCACATGTGTGTGTATATATATATATATATATATATATATATATACAGGTGAAATTCAAAAAGTTTGAATATCGTGCAAAAGTTCATTTATTTCAGTAATGCAACTTAAAAGGTGAAACTAATATATGAGATAGACTCATTACATGCAAAGCAAGATAGTTCAAGCCATGATTTGTCATAATTGTGATGATTATGGCTTACAGCTCATGAAAACCCCAAATCCACAATCTCAGAAAATTAGAATAATATATGCAATCAATAAAACAAGGATTGTACATAGAACAATATTGGACCTCTGAAAAGTATAAGCATGCATTTGTACTCAGTACTTGGTTTGGGCCCCTTTTGCAGCAATTACTGCCTCAATGCGGCGTGGCATGGAAGCTATCAGCCTGTGGCACTGCTGAGGTGTTATGGAAGACCAGGATGCTTCAATAGCGGCCTTCAGCTCTTCTGCATAGTTCAGTCTCATGTCTCTCATATTCCTCTTGGCAATGCCCCATAGATTCTCTATGGGGTTCAGATCAGGCGAGTTTGCTGGCCAGTCAAGCACAGTAATCCCACGGTCATTGAACCAGGTTTTGGTGCTTTTGGCAGTGTGGGCAGGTGCCAAGTCCTGCTGGAAAATGAAGTCAGCATCCCCATAAAGCTCGTCTGGGGAAGGAAGCATGAAGTGCTCCAAAATCTCCTGGTAGATGGCTGCGTTGACCCTAGACTTCATGAAGCACAGTGGACCAACACCAGCAGATGACATGGCTCCCCAAATCAACACAGACTGTGGAAACTTCACACTGGACTTCAAGCATCTTGCAGTGTGTGCCTCTCCATTCTTCCTCTATACTCTGGGACCTTGGTTTCCAAATGAGATGCAAAAGTTGCTTCCATCAGAAAAGAGGACTTTGGACCACTGAGCAACAGACCAGGTTTGTTTTTCTTTAGCCCAGGTAAGACGCTTCTGACATTGTTTGTTGTTCAGGAGCGGCTTGACAAGAGGAATATGACATTTGAAGCCCATGTCCAGGATCCGTCTGTGTGTGGTGGCTCTTGGTGCACTGACTCCAGCCTCAGTCCACTCCTTGTGAAAGTCCCCAGCACTTTTGAATGGCCTTTTCCTGACAATCCTCTCCAGGCTGCGGTCATCCCTGCTGCTTGTTCACCTTTTTCTTCCACACTTTTCCCTTCTACATAACATTCTATTAATGTGCTTTGATACAGCACTTTGGGAACATCCAACTGCTTTTGCAATTACCTTTTGAGGCTTTCCCTCCTTATGGAGGGTGTCAATGATGGTTTTCTGCACAACTGTCAGGTCGGCAGTCTTTCCCATGATTGTGATTCCTACTGAACCAGACTGAGAGACCATTTAAAGGCTCAGGAACCCTTTGCAGGTGTTATGGCTTAATTAGCTGATTAGAGTGGGACACTTTGAGCTGAGAATATTGCACCTTTTCACAATATTCTAATTTTCTGAGATTGTGGATTTGGGGTTTTCATGAGCTGTAAGCCATAATCATCACAATTATGACAAATTGCTGCTTGAACTATCTTGCTTTGCATGTAATGAGTCTATCTCATATATTAGTTTCACCTTTTAAGTTGCATTACTGAAATAAATAAACTTTTGCACAATATTTTAATTTTTTGTGTTTCACTTGTATATGTGATTTTGCATTTCCGGGTAGGGGCGCACGGTCCGCCTTACCCATGCTGAGATTCCCTGCAAGCACCCAGCGATCAATGAGGAACAGTGACAGGGGAGAGGTCTGTATATAAATAACACAGATCTCTCTCCTGTCAGCACTGACATGCTGATTTGTAGTGCTCTGCATAGCAGAGCACAACAAAGCAGTATGTTTTCCTAGTAAAACAGCACACAGCAAACAGTTAACCCTTTGATCACCCCACATATTAACCCCTTCCAGCCCTGTCCATTAGTACAGTGTCAGTGCTTTTTACTAGACCTGATCACTGTATTAGTGTCACTGGGGAGATGTCAGTGACAGTTAGTCAGTTCCCCCCAGTGTCAGAATGCCCGCCGCAGTCCTGCTATAAGTCGCTGATCACCGCCATTACTAGTATAAAAAAAAATAAAAAAATTGAAATTCAAGAATATATACCACCATTTGTAGACGCTATAACTTTCATTTAAACTAATTAATTTACATATATTGGGATTTCTTTTAGCAAAGACATGTACCAGAATATATTTTGGCCTAAATTTATGAAGAAATTAGATTTTTTTACATTTTTTTACTGGATATGTTTTATAGCAAAAAGTCAAAAATATTGTTTTTTTTTTTCAAAACTGTGGGTAATTTTTTGTTTATAGCGCAAAAAAATTAAAAATGAAGAGGTGATCAAATACTTTCAAAAGAATGCTCTATATGTGGGAAAAAAAGGGACATAAATTTCATTTGGGTGCAGCATTGCATGACCGTGTAATTGTCAGAGTAATGCAGAGTCATATCACAAAAAACGACCAGTTCTGAGGAAAGGGGCTCGTCCCCGAAACGCGTCAATGTTCAACCATACTGACAGTCGGACACCCCGCCACTGTTATGGCCATTTCTGCCGTTCTACTAAGCTTTACATTTATGCCATGTTTGTGAGTATGTTTTCATCCTCTTTACCTTTAACCACTTGCCCTCCAGAGGATTTACCTTCCTTAATGACCAGGCCTCTTTTTGCTATTTGGCGCAACACTAATTCAACTAATAATTACGTGGTCATGCAATGCTGTAACCAAAAGAAATTTATGTCCTTTTTGCACACAAATAGAGCTTTCTTTCAGTGGTATTTGATCACCTGTGCGCTTTTTATTTTTCGCACTATAAACAAAAAAAGACCAAAAATTTTGAAGAAAAACAATATTTTTTACTTTTGGCTATATAGTATATAGTAAACTCAATGTTCGTTATAAATTTAGGCCAAAATGTATTCTGCTACATGTTTTTGGTAAAAAAAATCCCAATAAGTGTATATTGATTGCTTTGTGTGAAAGTTATAGCGTCTACAAACTATGGTATAGATACTGCAATTTACGCCACTTTTTTGCTATACAGCGCTGCACTAGTTTAACGGACAATTGCATAGTCATGCAATATGGTACATAAATTCAATTTATGTCCTTTTTTAACACATATATATATTATATTATATATTTGGTGGTATTTGATCACCTGTGCACTTTTTATTTTTAGAGCTTTAAACAAAAAAAGTTTTGAAAAAAAAATTATTTTTTTTTAAAAACTAGATTTTCTCTTTTCTGTCATAAAAAATATCCAAAAAAACTAAAAATTTAGTCATAAATTTATGCCAAAATGTATTTTGCTAAATTTTTTTGGTTAAAAAAATCCCAATAAGTGTATATTTATTGCTTTGTGTGAAAGTTATAGCATCTGAAAACTATGGTATAGATAATGGAATTTACACAGCTTTTACTTTCTGATTGCCCATCACATTTCTGGAGGTGCTAAAATGCCAGGATAGTACAAGCACCCCCAAATGACCCCTTTTCTGAAAGAAGACACCCTATGTTATCTGCTGAGAGGCAAATTGAGTCCATGGAAGATTTATTTTTTTTCCACAAATTTCTGGAATATGACAAAAACTTTTTTTTTTCTTTTTACACAAAGTCATTCAAATGACATATTTCTCACACAAGTCATGGGTATATGTGGAATTACACCCCAAAATACATTCTGCTGCTTCTACCGAGTATGGGGATACCACATGTGTGAGACTTTTGGGAGCCCAGCCACATACAGGACCCTGAAATCCAACGACCGCTTTGAAAGCCTGAAGGTGCGTAACTTCCTCATTTCACTTCCTCACTGCCTATCACAGCTTAGGAGGCCCTGAAATGCCAGGATAGCACCAAACCCATCCCAAATAACCCCTTATTGGAAAATAGTAGTTTAAAAGAGGCATGGTGAGTATTTTTTCTCGCAAGATTTTGAAATATAAAAAACGAAAAGAAAAAAATTTTTTCTTCATTTTCCAAAAACAAACAAGATCTTCAAAATACTCAACATGCTTCTTATCAAATTCCTTGGGGTGTCTACTTTCCAAAAAGGGGTCATTTGGGGGGGTTTGTTGCTATCCTGGCATTTTAGGGTCTCCGAAACTGATAGGCAGTCAGGAAGTGTAATGAGGAAATAAAGCCCTTTAAAAGCCTGAAGGTGCTTATTGGATTTTGGCGTCCTGTACTTGGCTAAACTGCCAAAATGTCTCTCACATGTGGTACCCTCATACTTGGGAGAAGTAGCAGAATGTATTTTGTGGAGTAATTCCACATATACCCATGGCATGTGTGAGCAGTAAATCATTTAAGTGACAATTTTGTGTAAAAAAAAAAAAAAATTTTTTTGTCATTTTCCAAAAACTTGTGGTAAAAAAATTAATTCTTCTATTGATTCAACGTGTCTATCAGCAAATAGTTTGGAGTTTCTACTTTCCAAAAGGGGTCATTTTGGGGGGTGGGGGCATTTTATGCCTAACATTAGAAGCTTATGCCACACATCACTCACTCTTCTAACCATCTGAAGATCAAGCCTTTTCTGACACTTTTTGTTCACATGAAAAAAATCTATATTTTTTGCAAGGAAATTAATTTAAACCCCCAAACATTATATATTTTTTAAAGCAAACACCCAAGTAAATATAATGGTGGGTGCTGCAATTTTTATGTTACATAGTACTCGCGCAGCAATTTTTCAAATGCAATTTAAAAAAAAAATACACTTTTTTTACTTTTAATGCACAAAAACACAATATATTGGCCAATTATTTGGTAAAATATAAAAGATGATGGTATGCCGAGTAAATAGATACTAAACATGACATGATCTAAAACTGTGCATGCCCCGTGCAATGGCGACAAACTGCATACGTTTTTAAAATCCATAGGCAACGTCTAGTGTTAGAATTACTGCCCTTGATCTTATGTTCACGGCGATACCTCACATGCATGGTTCAACCGCTGTTTACATACCGACACAGGGTCAACGCTCGCACACACAGGCATGTGCGCGCGGGGGGGGGGGGGTGAGGGTACTTTTTTTTTAATTATTTTGATTTTTTTTAATTGTTTTTACACTGTTCCTTTAATTTTTTCTTGTTTTTTTTATCACTTTTAATGCTAACAAAGGGTATGCAAATATCCTCTATAACTTCAATGGGCATTGGCATATATTCTTTTTTAAGAAAATTGGGTTCTATCAGACTCTAGATATCTCCTCTGCCCTTACATTGTCTAATCAAACCAAGATCGGTGTGATCAGATGTTTTCCCAATTTACAAATGGTGCTGTTTATATCCTGCGAAACTGAAGTGATGAAATGCTTGTAGCTTCTGATTTCTTAGACTATAGAGATGATTGGCACCATTCCAGTCTTCAATCAGCTCTATGGTCAGCTGGCAGAAACACCGGCTGTATTCTCAGGTTCCCCCGATGGCACGGGACTGCCCGAGAAGGCCGTAGAAGGCAGCGGGGGAGGGGGGGCATCAAATCCCACTGCTTGTAAAATCAATCTTGCAGCTAATTAGCCACTAGGATTGCTTTTACATGAAAGCCGATCACTGGCTGAAAAAAACGATACCAGGATGATGTCTGCAGCTGTAGGCATCATCCTGGTATAACCATTCAAATTCCAGTGATGTACCAGTACGTCGCTGGTCCTTGATGGGTATATATGCTATGTTCTTTTTTTTTTTTTGTATGCAGCCTGTGGGCTGTATGGGAAAAAAAAAGAAGAAATATCTGCCAGAAAAAGTGTGTGGTATGCCCACCATTAGAATATACCGCCCTGCATCCATCCACTTCTAATGGTGGGCACACATTAGGTCGCATGGTGCCACATGCACCAGTTCCAAGATTGTACAAATGTCTAAATAGTGGCATGCTTGAATAAAAATTGTCCACGTATAAGTGGTGCCCCATATGGAAAAGGGATGACACCAAGTCCCAAACTATCTTGCCACTGCTCCCCATGTAGTCTGGGCATCCGGGGGGCTCCACGTGACTTTTCCCTTGTAAATTAGAAACTTATAAGTATAGCCTGTTGCCCTCTCACAGGTCTTCTTCATCTTGACCCCATATCTGGCACGCTTGCTGGGGAGAAATTGTTTGAATGCAAGGCGGCCAGATAAATTAATGAGGGACTCATCAATGCAGATGTTTTACTGGGGTGTATAGACATCTGCAAATTTTTAGTTAAGATGAATTATGAGGGGCTGAATTTTGTGGAGCCGGCCAAATTCAGGGTCACCCCGAGGATGACAGAGTGTATTGTTGTTGAAATGCATAAAACACAGCATATTCTCATATCTATGCCTGGCCATGGCAGCAGAGAACACGGGCATATGATGAATACAACCGCAATTCATTTTTTTTAGTAAAGCCCATGTTGAGGGTTAGGCCCCCAAAAAAATTTAATTCAGAAACCGTAATGGGTTTCCATGTGAATGGTCTAGCAAGGTTTGAATTTGGGTTGGCGGCGATAAATTGTTGTGCATATAAATTTGCTTTGATCCACAATCAATGCATACAGATATTCTGTGAAAAACAGCTCCAAAAAAATCAAGGTGAGTAGTTAAATTTGCTGTTTCCACCTGAATTCCGGGTTAGGCAATGGATGGGGGAAGTGCGGGTGCTGAAGAATTTGTGGGCTGCCAATCAGGATTTGCAAGCACATCTGGAAGGATACTAGGGGATCTATGGGCCTGTGTGCGAATTCTTGGTGGCTGCGGGACAATACTTGTGCTCGCCATCGCACCAGCTTGTACTACACTTATGGGACTCGCCACGTCACCAAGTGATACAGCAGTGCTGGTGAAAGACCAGGATGTACTAGGGTGCTTGCCAGTTCACCAAAAGGTAGCATGGTACTAGTACTGGCACTCTTCTGCATATGACAGTCATCAAAATTTAGTGCTAACAAAAAATCAGGCCTGATTCTGCGAACACTGCAGTTTTGTGTGCAATGTATCAAGTGTCAGTGACCTACTGACACTGCACTTGCTGGGGGAGAAAGGGGGGGTAAGCATAGGGGCTAAACGTAGATGCCGGCAGGTCCCGGGGCTGATCCCACTAACGCTGCATTTTTGGGGATGCTATAGTAATGTGAGCGCTGGTATAGTGCTGATCTGATCAAAGATATTGATCCGTTCAGACACTATACTAGCAATGGAGGTTTATTGTGTATAAGCGTGCTCCTGGCAATCAAGGGGTTAAATGTGATGACTGGCGTACTGACGGGCAATCCGACGCTATCTGGGAGAACCATGGGTGCGTGAATCACGTATATATAAGTGATTTTGCGCACCCGTGCCACCCTGTAGCAGTATTTCTGCTATAGTGCGGTCAGGAAGTGGTCAGGAAGCGGTTTGTGATACAGCGCTGTGTTACTTTAACTGACAATTGCGCAGTTATGCAACGCTGCACCCAAATGAAATTTACTTTTTTTCCCCACAAATTAAGCTTTCTTTTGGTGGTATTTAATCGCCTGTGCGTTTTTAATTTTTTTGAGCTATAAAAAAAAGGACCGACAGTTTTGAAAAAAAAACAAACAATATTTTGGACTTTTTGCTATAAAACATGTCCAGTAAAATAATTTTAAAACACATTTCTTCATAAATTTAGGTCAAAATGTATTCTGCGAGATGTCTTTGCTAAAAAAAATCCCAATACATGTAAATCAATTGGTTTACGTGAAAGTTATAACGTTTACAAATGGCAGTATAGATAATGGAATTTATTTTTCAGTACTAATAATGGCGGCGTTTAGTGACTTATGGCGCTGATCAGCGACTTATGGCGGGACTGCGGCGGACATTCTGACACTGGGAGGATCTATCTTGGGGTCACTGACATCCCCACTGACACCAATACACTGATTAGTGCAAACAAAACCACTGTACTAATGGCACTGGGGAGGAAGGGGTTAACATCAGAAGGCAATCAAAGGGTTAACTGTGTGAGGGGAGTGTTTCACAAGGGGGTGGGGGGGTGTGCTTCACTGTAACACACTGATCTGGACAGGTCTGCTCAGTGTTCCGGATCAGTGTGATTAAACTGATAGGGAGGAGAGCTGCAGTGTAAAAACTGCAGCCATGCTCCCTGTCAGTGTTTGCTGGCAATTGCCAGGCTCTGGTGGGTAATCACCGGCCAGGACCCGGTGATTGACACCCATGGCCGTGATCAGCGGCGCAGGTAGGGCGGTTGTGCGCCTCGCGCACACCCCCTACCCCCTACCCGAAATGCAAAATCACGTATATAGATACATGATTTTGTGCAGCGGTGCCAACCTGCCACAGTAAATGTACTGTGGCTGGTTGACAAGTGGTTAATAAACCTTGGAAAATGCACTAGGGGTTTGCGCCTTCTGTTTTCTCAGTTGTTGATTTCCCTATGAGGAGTAGATCGCTGATGCCATGCAGGCCTCCTGCAGACCAGTCAGAATATCTGCTTGCCGTACAGGATGTACTGACAGGAAGCTTCAATGAACTACCAGAGCACTCCACAGGGACAACTGCTAAAGCTGTTGGAACTTGCAGTTCATTCATTCATGGAAGCCCATGAATGAATGACACGGCTGTGTGAGCGGAGCCCAGCACGGCCGTGCTGTTTTAAAATTTGACAGATAGTACAGGGAAATTTCGCCCTGTACTATCTGTCAGAGGAAGGGGGGGGGGGGCAGCAGTGGCTATGGGAATATGTTACATGCTCCACCGCAAAAGTAGTTGGAACACGTAACATGTTCCCAAAGGTGAGCTTATCGTTTAAGTTATACTTTAACTGATTTCTGTGTCCCCCCTTGAGCTTTATAGATCCTAGGCCCATGCTGTACACAGCACCTTTTTTCTCAAATTCAGATTAAGTCATATAACTGTTACATGCTTGAGGATTTGACTCCCTCTTAGCCCTCATGTACACTTGACGTTTTTACAGCGGCTGTTTTTGGCTTTTGACGTTTTTTTCTACAGCCAGTAAACTCCCCAGCATGTTATCCTATGTGTCCATGCACACATAGACTGTAATCAACAGTTTTTGGCTGGGACTTATTTTGGCTGGAAAAAAAACCCCAGAACTAGAGGGTTTCTAGAGGAGTGTTTTAGATGTATAAACACTCTAACGCTGAAAAAAGTTAAAAAATGTGGTAAAACACCACAAACCGGCGTTTTTGGACTTTTTTTGAGCAAAAAATCCCATTTAAAAAAAATCACTAAAAGCGCAAACACGGCAAAACGCCACTAAACGCGGCAAAATGCAGCTAAACGCTAAAAAAAGTGACTTTACGCAGCTAATGTTACCAGCGTTATCAAAACATCAAGTGTGCAAGAGGGCTTAGTTGCATCCTTTATCTGTTGTATTTTATCTATTTGATATAAATGTTTGACAGAGTATGCACTAAATATCAAAGAAACAGCCAGCATGTTTGCTAGAGGAATATTAAAACAACAATTAATGCAGTAATAGTTGTTTAAGCTTGAGAGCAGTTTGTTATTGAGAGCACATTATATAAGGCAAAGTTCTTACTGTAATTGCTAAAAATCCTTAACATTAGATTTAATCTTGAAGGATTTGTCAACCTCACATAAAACAAAATAAGTGCTTCTAAATAATCAAAGACTAATATACATTTTTGTGTATTTTCATTAAAAAAAAAAAGACCTACAGTAAGTGCATATCATTAAAATAAAGCTTAGGAGAATCTTAAGAGAAATCTAAGGACTACTTCTGCTGACCTCATTTAAGGAAATACTTGTTATCTGTTACACTGGCCTGTTGGCTTCAATTGTGTCTCTGCTCTCTGCCCTGAAACAAGTATGCATAACAAGAAGGCCACAAAAAGTCAGAAGTTCTTATTTGCATACATGTTCTGGGTCATTGACAGTGCACATATACCTTGAGAACTCATTCACACCACAACACACGTTATGGCATGCTGCGTTAGGTAGTAACATTGTAGAAGAAGACAGGCTGTATTAATTGAGATATGCCAGTTGTTGCTATTCAAATATATAGATATGTCATAGACAAAAAAAGAATATATGACCACTGTATTACTGCATTGTAACTGTGGTGAATATATGAAATCATACCAATTTATGCCAATAAATCAGAATATATATTCATGTCAATTTATTTGCCAAATTCAGATAGACTAGACCCTAAATTGATTTAAAATTTGTACTGTGTTTGAGCCCTGCCCTGAAGAAGTGGATCCAGTTGCGAAACATGCTGATAAAATTCCCTTTTTGTGATCATGGTCAGGGGTGTGTTTACCACAAGGCAAACAAGGCTAGGGTGGCATTTTTCAGGGGGGCAGCAGCATTTTTCAGGGGGGCAGTGCCATCCCCGAAGAAGAAAAGGAAGAAGGGACACACGCAGCCGGTGGGATCTGAGAGAGGCTGTGGGCTGCTTGGTGGTGTATGCAAAGCCTGACTCTTGTTCCCGGGGATGTCCGGAGCTGTGAAGGTGACTGTCTTATCTCCTTCTGGGGGGGGGGTTGCCAGTGTATGGGGGGCGGTAGTAGTGGAAGGCTCTCTCGGAAGGGGGCAGGGGGGCTGGGTGTTGTTGATCAATGTCAGGCATTCTTCATGGGGGGGGGGATGTTGGCCGGTGTCAGGGTCTCTCCGTTGGGGAGGGCAATTTATGTGTTGCCTAGGGCAGCACGGAACCTGAATACACCACTGATTATGTGTAATCTTGTTAGATAAAACATTGGATATAATGTAACACATTACCACTATAATAATTTTTAAACCCATGCTGGAAATTAATGATATGTATACTATATATACAAATGTGTTATATTTGTATACATACTATATGTTTGGATGACTCCTTGGTGGTGTATACAAAGTCTGCATTAGGCAACAAATTCAAACGGCTGTATTTTTTTGCTGTGCAGCGTACAGCATAGGACACCATGCATTGTGATGCATTGCATGTACCTTGGTGTGTCTTTTTACAATGAATAGCACTGCAATACACAATGCATGTGTCACCACCACTGGCATGCAATGTTCTGTAGCGCAGGTGTCCTAAATCATAAGCACCTATAACCAGCAAGTTTTAGCCCTTTCTGGTAGCAATGAGTGCATGATTTACTTCTTACATAACCTTTTGCTCCTTCACTATGGTGAGCTGTCTTACTGGCCAAAATAACATATTATTATTATACAAGATTTATATAGCGCCAATAGTTTGCTCAGCGCTTTACAATATAAAGGGAGACAATACAGCAACAATACAGTTCAATACAAAAGGGATAGGAGGTCCTTGCTCCTTGGAGCTTACAATCTAGGAGGAAACATATAGGGGAACATTGGCAGAACCGGGCAGGGTTAGGGTTCAAACTATTAAACATGTAAATGATTTGGTTCTCTTGGGTTCAGTAGAATGCATATGATGGTATGTTTAGCAGGAATCTTTCAGTATCATTTGGGCACTGAGATATTTTCTTTGGGCAATAAACTAATAGTATTAGCCAGGAGTGTCTTTAGGTTTAGTCTGCATAACTGCAGTGAACGCATGCCAATTTATAGTCTGTGTTTACTCATCTATCTTCTAGATTCATCCTGGCTGTCAGTTCTCCCTTCTGTCAGGGGATGGCACTGTCACTTCTACATTAGTGCATTAGTGTGCAATCACACAGTGGATTTGGATTATGAATATTTATATCCTTTCTCAGCCAGCCACTAAGAGTTTCTTTGCCAGTGGTGCATTATGGGTTTAAAAATGGGTGAAAATGGGTTTAAAAATGGATAGCAATATTTGGGGTGAGCTGAGGCAAGCTTTATTCCCCACAGGCTATGGCTTGAGAAGGGTGCACCTGGACTGAGCTGCTTCCCTAGGCCTGCCTGAAGAGGCCTAGATGTTTTTAGGCCTGGTATGTAAGCCTGTTCCTGTCTAGATACAGAATGGAGTCCAGAGGAAACTTGTCGACATTCCTAGAGGAAGCTGGAAACAGGTTGGAGTCCCATAGGGGATGGTTGACTATTCTGTGCTGAATCAATACGGAGACCCAGAGTAGCTGGTTGAATCTCCTGGTGAAGGAATGCAGCACTGTCCACAGTGTATAGTGAAAGACTATAGTTCACAGGAGTGTTAGATTTGAATTAAAAGCCATTTCCTGTGCAAGACTATGTGGAGTCCAGAGCTCTGCTTTAACGTGGAGCTTCTGTTGAATTAACTGCCATGGTATCATGAGCAATAAACTCCCTTTTTGTTTCACCTAAAAGTGACTGGATCCCATCTGTTCACTCTTCCCATTATTGTCACCAATAAGTGAAAATGTCAGCCCACTCTGTCTCTGGGGGTACCACCATTCTTCCAGGAGTTGGGGGGTGCTACAAGTAGAAATGTATCCATTTTGCCTCTATGTAGCCCCATGCTCCTCACAAGTAGTGTAGGAAGATCAACCCCTTCCTCTGTACAAAGAAAAAACTGTGAAAATTGCTGAATCCTCCACAAGCATCTTTATTGAAAATCCATGTAGCTCACACTACAATCGGCCACTGATGATTGAGTGTGACATGAATGTCTGCCCTTTCATAAAAACACTGAAGTATTAGGCAGTTAGGCTGTGCTCCCAAAAATGCAACTCAATGCATATTTGTCAGTCTTGACACTGCACCTTTAAATGTGATGGGTGACAGTGTACTGCTGCTTCGCATTTCATAACTTATCTACTTGAAGACCAAGCCTTTTCTGACACTTTCTTCTTCTTCTACTTCTTCTTCTCCTTCTTCTCCATCTTCTCCTTCTTCTTCCTCTTCTCCCCAACAGTTTGTGCAGCGCTTCACAAAATTAAGATAGAGATTACAGTTACAATACAATGTGGTGCAAGAGGAAACAAAGGGCCCTGCTCGTTAGAGCTTACAATATAAGAGCTGTACATGTAAAAATCATTTTTTTTTGCTAGAAAATTACTTAAAACGCCCAAACATTATATATATTTTTTTTAAAGCGGAGGCCCCAGAGAATAAAATGGTAGTTGTTGTAATTTTTTATGTTACGTGGTATTTGCACAATGGTTTCTCAAATATAATTTTTTTTAAAAAATACACATTTTGAATTTTAATGCACAAAAACACAATACAATATCCAATTGTTTGGTAAAATTTAGAAGATGATGTTACGCCGAGTAAAAGGATACCAAACATGTCACGCTTTAAAATTGCACACACCCACGCAATGGTGACAAACAATGTAAATTTTATTATCCATAGGATGACAATTAAAAAACCTTTACAGGTTACCACTTAAGATTGACACAGGAGGTCTGGTACTAGAATTACTGCCCTTGATCTGATGTTCATGGAGAATGCTCATCGCTTCCCGTTTCCTATATCATAGAGGTTAACAGAGCAGATATAGCCTCTGATTACCTCTATGATCAGCTGGCGCATCTGGTGGGATGATGGGAGAGCCCAAGAGAGCTGCTGAATGCGATGCGGTGGGGGGGGGGGGAATGTCCATTCCCGCTGCTTGTAAAAGCAATTCAGTAGCTAATTAGACACTTGATTGCTTTTATAAGAAAGCCAACTATCAGTTCTAAAAAACAATACTGGGATGATGCCTGCAGCTGCAGGCATCATCCTGGTATAACCACCGAAAGTCCTTAAGTGGTTATACATTAAACACTTGGGGGTATTTATTGAATTTATTTTTTTCAAATAATACAAATAATTATTTTGATCTTCCTGTATATAAACACTTTAAAGGCTAAGTTCTCCTTATTTTCCCTAAATAACCTTAGCCTTTAAAGTACCTGTATTAACATTGTTATATATTATATTGTCTGTTTAGCCCTGATGTCCTGATGTGACAATAGCTAGACTGTGCAAACAGACAGGAATCCCCCGTGGAGAAAAGTCACTGAAATATAAATATGCTACGGGAGCTCCAGATGAATAAATAATGCTTCAGTCTGTTAGATCTGTATTAACTTTATTCTGCAGTGCTTGTAAATTTGAAAAGTTAATTGGATAGAAATTTTACACTAAATGCATAAATCTACAGCAACATGAGACTTGTTGACACTTTTTGAAAGAAAAACAAACTTAGTATTGAAGAAAAAAGAACAAAGGGTAAATGCTATAGAAAATAAATATTATGAGACAATACTTGATTGTATTTTATTTACAGCATTGTGTGCTAAAACACATACAATTTGTAATCATGTTTAAGCCACTTTCTGTGGAACATGATATCTAATTACTTTCACAATTGTACATGTTGATACTGTAGACTGTGTAAACCATAGCCATAATTCATCTGCCAACATATTGGTCTTGTTATCGATATGTTCGAAATATATCCCTGCTGCTTAGGAAATGAAAAATAAGATATGATGATTATTCATATTGATGGAGAATATTTTTAGAATATTCATAACTGGATATAACTTCATGTTATTTGGTTTGTTAGCCATATGTAAATTCCTAGCCTGTTGGCTTTTTATGATAATTAATAATATTACTATCATTATTATTATTTAGGAAATCAGTGATTCTGCTTAGAATGCCAACATATATATTTGATGATGAATGTTTTCTAGCATATACTAAGAAAAGTAAATGTGAAGGACAGATGT
Organism: Staurois parvus; assembly: GCF_062004578.1. Lineage (NCBI taxonomy): Eukaryota > Metazoa > Chordata > Amphibia > Anura > Ranidae > Staurois > Staurois parvus. The sequence goes on along the minus strand of NW_028319228.1, from coordinate 9,648,182 downwards.
GTTGACTGTTATGCTGCCCTAAATGTGTACTTTGCTCTCTATGCTGAAATGGGGACCAATGTATTAAACTATAATTACAAGCATGCTCAAAGCACTCATGAATAGTACAGATGACTGTCTTTCTCAGTTCATTAACAGGGGTCATATATGATTAGTACCTGGGGAAGGTGATTAAATTAGACCACTATCAGTGTGTGTGTGTGTGGTCTTCATAGCAGAGGTAAATAAATTATACGACCAAAGGTTATTAAAACGTGTGACAGTTTGTCTCTGTGTTACTAAGCCTATGGAAAAACTCTTTAGCTTAAAAAAAAATCTGATTCAAACAAAAAAAAAGAGTATTAAACAACACAGATTTTTAAATAATGTTTATTTCGTTATGATGTTTATTAGGCAAGGGTAAAAAGAATATGTAACCATCATGTTACACAGTAGACAGTGAATGAATATTAGCATTGTAATGTTTTATGTAATTTTATGGAGGGGGCTGGGGGAGTCAATGTTTGCCACCATTACTGTTTCACTAAGTGTCCTGCACAGCAGCCATAGTGTCATATACGGCTGTACTGCCTGCCTCTCCTTTCCCCTTGTCCAGTCACAGAACCCTTTACAAATAAAGAGAGAAGGCGGCGTGGTCAAAGTGTAACATAAAATGTATTTATTAGAGTGAAAGACAATTGGCAACTTGCACAAACAGTTAAAAGAACTCACAACTAAGTTAGAGCCCCTGGCAGTAATCTTCAGCATAGTAGGACACACTAGGTTGGCTGGTGGGTAAGTTTAGAGCCAAGAAGGCACACCAGTGGATGCCAGACTCAATGCAATAAATTACAGGCAGTACTAAGTGCGTGTAAATTAGCAACTCACATGGCACATAAGAATTGGCACTTTTTATATATCACCACGGTCAGCAACTGGCACTGGCATGTGGAGCATGGAGTCACTTTTGTAAAACTTTCAGCCTTGTTGTCCACAAGTAGGGCCAAAAACCATATGTGATGGAAGAAACCAAAAAGAAGGCCACCGGACTCCTTTTGGATGCATAGTAGGCCGGAAGTGAAATCAGGGGATGGGGCTACATGTTTGTAGGACATCAAAGTCTCCTTCTGAAGCCTCTGAAAAAGAGGCAAATACTGCAACTAATACTGCCTGTAATTTACTGTACTTAGTCTGGTGCCCCTAGTGTGTCTTCTTGGCTCTATGGGTTACACACCAGCCCACCTATTCTGTTCAAGGGGCCCTGCTATGATGAAAATGACTCCCATAGGCTGTAACTTATTGATGAGTGAGTTTCTTTAACTGTTTGTGTAAGTTGCCAATTGTCTTTCACTTCAATAAATATGTTTTTTATTACACTTAGATATTGCCCCTTCCTCTCTATAGCTGATCACCCAGAGCTACTTCAATCTCTATGGAGGTGCTGCATCAAATGTATGAAGACAGCAAGACATTGCCTCAGATGTTCCAGTTGGACTTATGGATTTTGCTGAACTCATTATATCATCAGTATGCATTCAACACGCGCATATACCTCCCTTTTCTATCTACACAGAACACTTTGCACCCATTCACAAAATCCGAGGTTTTCTATGAATTGCCAGGGGAGAGGAGAGTCAAGCAGAGTGGCTGCTGTGTAAGAGAGCTGCATCTCTCCTTTAGCCCTCATGCACACTGGACATTTTTACAGCTACTGTTTTGGGCTTTTGATGCATTTTTTAAATTCAACCAATAGGTTGAAATAAAAAAACGCCTGAGCTCCCCCCTCAACACACTTGATGTTGCTGGGGGAATCCCTCCCATAGAGCTATTGTCTTCTGACAGTGGGTGGAGATCCCTGCCATCAGAATACAATGATCAGTGGTATTGGCTATAACTGGTGGCACTGATTAGGTGAAAAAAACCTGACAGGCTGGAGAGATCAACTTTTGTACAACCAACCTGCCCATAGGTGGATCAAAACTTGACCAGTCCCTGCTGAATCAATCCATCTATTGCTGGATTTACATTCTGTATACAGACATTACTTCCTCCTAAAGATGGCCATAGATGTGATCTTCTTTCCTGTAACCACGGATCGCTCCCACTGAGCTGTTGTGTTCTCTTGGTGGGAAGGTGGGGAACTGATCCTGCCAATTGTGTGAAAAATCTGACAGGCTGGTTGTACCCAAGTGGTACAGCTATAAATTTGGGTACAATCAGCCTGCCCATACTGTAGATGGTTCGAATCTTGGCCGGTCACTGCTGAACCAACCAAGATTTGAACCATCTATGTCTGGCTTTAGTAATTGGTACACAATGGTTGACCATTTAGAAACAATACAATCTTTTTTTATGCTGGTTTGCTAAAGGAATTGAGAATCTTTAAAATAAATTGTGTGAATATTCACTTCAGTTATGTGCAGATAAAATAAATAAACAGGAATTTGTCTTGTACATGATTGGATAATTTAAATGACTATTCTCACTCTGTAGTGTGTGAAAATTCTCAACTCCTTTAGTAAATTGGCCTATTTATGTCACTGTATGGCAGAAATTGCATCTCAGAAGTTGTTGGTGAGGTGAATTAAAAAATGGAAATTCATATAAAAATGACCTTTTAAAAAATGCGACCATATTAACCCAAATTCTGTGCTTATTGCATATACACTATAGTTTTCAGATAAAGTGGTAGATTTACATGAATTCAGATTAGTGTACAGCTAAAATTTCTCCTGGATTAAAATAGTTGTATGTTCAGAATTGTAAATTTTACATTTTCTTAGCTTCCTCTGCTAGTTCCCACTTCCCATCTGTATGTTGCTAATGCTATCTAGCAAACACTGCAGCTGCACCAAATCAAGATTTGAGTATTTGAGGATAATGTAGTCATTTTATGTGCTCTCACTAATGTCTGAATACTGTGGAGTGTATCCAAGGGCAGAGGCTGAGGTGAGCCCATTTATAGCACTAAACACAGAGCACACAAACCCAAACAGAACACATACAGCATAGAGGAGTGTATTTACCACAAGGCAAACAAGGCATTTGCCTAGGGCCGCACTTTTCAGGGGGGCAGCAGCAGCTTTCACAGGAGCAGCAGCATTTTTCAAAGGGTCCCCTCAAAAGAAGGGATGAAAGAAGGGGCACACGCAGCATGGGGACCTGTGGGCTGCTTTATGGTGTATGCAGAGCCTGACTCTTGTTCCCGGGGTTGTCCTGAGCTGTAAAGGTGAATATCTTCTCTCTCGCAGGGGGTGTTGTCAGTGTATGGGGGGAGGTGGTAGTGGAATGCTCTCTCGGGTGGGGTCAGGGGGGTTGGGGTGTTGTTGGTCAATGTCAGGCTCTCTCCGTGGGGGGAGGGGGGTGTTGGTCAGTGTCAGGGTCTCTCCGTGGGGTGGTGGAGCCGAATTTTGTGTTGCCTAGGGCAGCATGAAACCTAAATACACTACTGACAGCATATACTGTACAGATAGTAAACTACATTGCACTCTACACAGAACACATAGCATACATAAGAATGAGCAAAAACTGTGCACACAACACAGGGAGCACACAACGTACTGAGCACAATAGCACAGAAAATACAAATTAAACACAAAGGGGTTGATTTACTAAAGTCAAATAAGTATTTCACTGTGCAAGGGAATTTCCACTTTGCAATGGCGTTTTCTCTAAGCTTAGTGAACGTAGGGGAAGCTGTGCTGACTTCTATCATCCAATCATGTGCAAGAAAAAATACTGTGTTTTTTTTTTTTATTTTCCTTGAGCATGATTGGGTATCTTTTGAAAAGTGAATGTTCACTACATTCACAAAACTCTTGTAAACATTCCCTTGTCAAGTTAAGAGCCTTTTTCCCTTTAGCAAAGGCCACACAGCCAATAGTGCACACAACATGAAGCATACAAAGCACAAAAAGCTAAATGCACACAGCATTCATAGTGTGGCATTTAAAAATACACAACACTAAAAGTGCACAGCTTAACCTCTTGGCGCCTCCCGGACCATTAAGAGTTTCAGAAGCCGGGCGGTGGGGCGGGGTTTTAGGGTCATGTGACTGCCGTGATTCACCGTCACGGTGGTCACATGATCCGAAAAGGTCCCGATCGAAAGGGGAGATCGGGACCTTTCCAGGAATCGCGGACATAAGTGCTGGGAGTGCTCAGGGTGAGCGCTCTCAGCCCATATGTAATTTCTAATTGCGCACAAATATGCAGCCGCTCAGTGTCAAGGCCAAGATGTTGAGAGGCTGCATATTTGCGTGCGATCGGTGTCAAGGGGTTAAATAGTGTTTCATACACAGTGCAAAGTTTACACAGCACATACTACAGGGAAATCTACTTACAGCTTGTCAGGTGAACAATAGGAAGCTTTTAAAGTAGTTTCAATGCACACATTTAAAGGAGCACAGTGTATCTTAGAAGCTGCACCATTCTCATAATCTTTTGATGATTCCTGTGCTCTTGGCCCAATATTACTGCAGCCACTGAGGTTGTTCAGATGGCTATCTTATAAAATTATTTGGGCATGTACTGAAATTCTCTGTTTGCAAAACCTCTTTGGTGCCACAACACACAGTTCATCAAAGACTACACACACACACACAGTGAAAATATTGTCTGTATGTACTATAACTTCTTTTTCCCCTTCTTATATCACCAATCACATCCAGATATTTAAAGTGTTACTAAACCCACAACAGTAAAATCATTCTGTATATGCAGTAAAGCATGCTTGTTATACTCACTGTGTAACCTAAGGGGTTAATCGTCTGCACTGTATAAAAACGCTATTTGATCCTGACTTCTTCAATTCTCCTCTTCTTCCAGTGTCCCATTCTTATCTCCTGATAAGACATATGGTGGGGAGTCACTCTGCAGATGCTCAGTTTGGTGTGTTTTGCTAGAGAGTTTTTTTTTCTTGGGAGAGTGCATGTGATAAGCACAGGGCCAATCAGCACTGTCCAGACAGAGGTCAGGGGTTCTGCATCCTCCTAGAGCAAAATAAAAAATCCTCCCACCATCTTTAACCAGTGCTCGGCTGGACACTGATAGAAGTCACAAGATAGCTTCTGATGAGAAAATGTATTTATCAGTTTATATTTACTAAAATAATTGCAGTTCCATGTTCTGTGTACTGTGGGAGACCGGATATAGTGAATGCAGGGTCCTGGGTTTAGTAACACTTTAAGGCAGGTTTGAATCTGGATGGTAGTTGTAAGACATTTTAAGCTGTTTTGTTTGTAAGAGATAACAAAGAGCCTAAGGTGTTTGTGTTTGGTAATTTCTCTCACTTATCACCAGTAGCAACAATTGAACAGTCCTGGGTTCAAATCATTAGCTGTTTCATAAATCTTATGGTCATTTATAGGGCTAATAAGCAAGCTAATGTCAAGCAAAGGCATTGCCATGGACAACATGTACTAATGCCAAAATAAAAAATAAACAAGGGAGAAAGTCTTTTCAGGCTTCAGGGGCCATATTGAAAATACACAAATCCTTTAAATTACATGGGTCATGATATAAAGTTGTACGTGGTGTTACAGAACAGGGTACCAAAGCTTACGAAGTTCACCACTGCATTCCACAATATAGCACAGTACTGCACAGTATAGTTCAGTATCTCTTGCTACGCACAATTGTAAGCCCTCTCTAATAGCTCCAACATACCCTGATAATGTGGGGAGCTCACCTTTTATAGTGAGGGGCTGGGTTATTAATGTCTTCAGTTTCCTGGCTCTTGAAGCTGGGTTGGCCAAGGACAAAGCCTAAGCAGTCCTTCATGGGTTGCATCTAATTTCTGATGTGAACCGTGAACTCAGCTGCCAATAGTTTGAAATTCAGCCCAAGTGCAAATCCTGGGAGTTAACTTTGAACCCAAGGTCATGTAAACGCAAATCTCATCCCAAGTAGAAAGCAGTATTCAGACCACTAGACTACTAACCAAAGCTACTGGCAAATGCTGGTGCATAAACCCAATGCCTTGATTAAAGACTAAATTTGTGTCTCAAAGTTTAATCTTTAATTTTGACTATAATTTTTTTAAATATATATGCTAAAATATACAAATGAATAGTAATGTTTGAGCATTAGCATGCAGTATAAAGTTCAGATCGGAAATAATTTAATTTTTTTATTAACACCAGAATACAGATGATAGATTCAAACTGTAAACCTTTGACCATTAAACCACATTTTAGACAAATGACATCTGCAATGTGTCCAGGTGGAAAATGGAGTGATTCACATTGTTGGATCTCATCCTTTTATAAAGTCTGGATTAAAAAAAGCTCAAATGAACCACCTCTGCATATGTCCAAGTAGAAAGAGGACCAATTAAAATTGCTGAATATATAAAAAGGGAACCATTCCTTAAAAAGACAACATGAAAGCAGTTTTGTGAACAAGGATGATTAAATACAAAGAAATGATAACTCACTAATTTATGAATCAAATAGTTGGAAGCAGATCTCTTTGATCTGCAGAGAATCATACAATTTAGGAAACCAGAGAATTGTGGCTTATGAATTTACAGCATGATTCTCTGCATATAGGACAGTGCTGAATGCATAATTTCCAGTCAATTCAAATAATTTACATTTCATTGGTTCAACAATTCAAACAAAGTAATTTGAATATGAATTCATTTATCACTATTCTTGAATTCAATGTCATTAATTTTTGTTCTACACAAAACTATTATTATATACTCACTTTTTGATTAGTTGAATTATGATAATCGTTATAAAATCGTAAAAATGCTAGAAGAAAATAATGTAAATTTTCATGGCTAATCTTTGGTTTTGTAGAAGAAAACTGAGGCTGACAGTATGGAGACAGGACTGAAAAATATGTGTGTAACTGCAGCCTTTAGACTAGCACAGTACAAGCTTTGTATACAAGATCCCATTGTACTGAAACTGAGTACTTTAGATTTTCTCAACTTACATACAGTATTGCTGTTTTTTTGTTACATAAGACCTGCATTATTATTCTATTCCTACTGCAAAGTATTATAAAACCACCATAATTCCTAGATTCATCGCGGTATTAGACAGAGAATGATATGAATTTCTTCATTTTCCCATACTTTTAGGTGAGAGATGCAAGCCAGTGTGAACTAATATATCTAGCTAGCTCTGACAAATCATGTATGCTTCCTGTGTGCTTGTAATGTAATGTACCACTGTATCTAAAATATTGTCTGCCTTATGTACAATACTTACCTGTAGTACTCCTAGTTAGTCAATAGGCATGCATTGGAGATTTCTGACATAAATACAGTGTATAATATACGGTACATTGCAACAAATGAGACTATAAAGATATGCAGTACTACTGGCTGTCAAAGTACCTTGCCAAACAGCTTTCTCTCTCTCTCTCTCTGATATATATATATATATATATATATATATATAGTGAAAAAATGCTGCAACAGGCTAGTCCATTTTGCTGAGATTTAATTGCAGCAACTCAAAATGGTACTCAGTAGTTTGTATGGCCCCCACATGCTTGACAATGTTGGGGCATGCTCCTAATCAGATGACAGGTGGTGTCCTGGGGTATTTCCTCCCAGACCTGGACCAGGGCATCACTGAGTTCCTGGACAGTCTGAGGTGTAACTTGGCATCGTTGGATGGACCGAAATATGATATCCCAGAGGTGTTCTATTGGATTTAGGTCAGGCGAGCGTGTAGACTATTCAATGGTATAAATTCCTTCATCCTTCAGGAACTGCCTGCATACTCTCACCACATGAGAACGAGCATTGTCATGTACCAGGAGGAACCCAGGACCTACTGCACCAGCATAGGGTCTGATAATGGGTCCAAGGATTTCATCCCGATACCTAATGGCAGTCAGGGTTCCATTGTCTAGCCTGCAGAGGTCTGTGTGTCCCTCCATGAATATGCCTCCCAAGACCATCACTGACCCACCACCAAAATAGTCATGCTGAACAATGTTACAGGCAACATAGTGTTCTCCATGGCTTCTCCGGACACTTTCACATCTTTGACTTTTATACATATATAATTTTATATATGTATAAAAGTATATATTTGGGCAATTTTTAGGCATTTTGGCAAGGCACCCCTGAAGAAACCTGAAGGTACCCCAGGGAGACTGGGCACCCTGGTGGAAAAAGGCTAGGTTTTGCTACTAGAGAGAGAGACGATCCCTGATTGGCCCAAGCACCTGTGTTTTGCCCAGCCACAGGTAAAACTTGGGAATGGTGTCATGGATCTGTCACATTAGTTTAGGGGTTTACAAAATAAAAGGAGAAGATATAAGTCCTTGAAATATACTAGTGTAATGAAATGTGGGGCTGCAGCTCACAAAAACTAATCTGAGGATCTGAAGCCACAAAGTGAAATGCACCAGCATTATTCTTTATGTTTTGTTTAATCTGTTTCTATTGGGTTTATATTGAAAAGGATTTACTAAGGAATAGCTTCCACCTGTCCCTGTTTTGTTGATAATTTCCGCATTAGCGCTAGCTTTCATTAATAAAATACACATAAAATACTGTACTGTATATTCTTTTTGTTTCTCGTTTTGTGCTACCTTACAGAAATAGTGTTACCACAGAGCATCTTTCTGCCCCTAAAGCTCTGCATTTAAATACATGCATTGTACTTTCCAGATTGCTATGGTAACATAAATTTCATATGATTTCTACGCACCTACCAACACAGTTACAAGTATAATTAACTAATAAAGATAATGGTCATAGGTGGACAGGAGGACTGCAAAAAATATTTTTGTTTCTTTTTCTGCCGTAACATACAGTATATAGGTGCACAAGTAGGCCAAAAAGATTAGCCTTAACCTATTTAAATGAAAATACCCAAAAGAGCACATAGATTGTTTAATTTTAGTAACTGATTTCTGAAAATCTAAACCAGTATTATCATACAAACCTAAAGTGTTACTAAACCCAGGACCCTGTATTCACTCTCCCACAGTACACAGAACATGAAAATGCAATTATTTTAGTAAATGTAAACTGCTAAATACCTTTTCTCATCAGCAGTTAGAGAAGTCTTGTGACTTCTATCAGTGTCCAGTCGAGCACTGGTTAAAGCTTGTAGAAGGAGTTTTCTTTCTGCTCTAGGAGGATGCAAAACCCCTGACCTCTGTCTGGACAGTGCTGATTGGCACTGTGCTGATCACATGCAGTCACCGAAGAAAAAAAAAACCTCTCTAGCAATACGCACTAAACTGAGCATGTGCAGAATGGATGGCTACAGGTTCTGTCTTATCAGGAGATAAGGTGTGGCCATTTGAACAAGAGGAGGGGCAGAGAAGTCAGGATAAAACAGCCTTTTTACACAATGCAGGATTAACCCCTTAGGTTCCACAGTGATTATAACATGCTTTAATGCATATACAGATTGATTTTACTGTTGTGGGTTAAGTAACACTTTAAGTCCCAATCCAGTTCATGACAATGTTAAAAATTATTATTAATAATAATAATAATCAGAATTCTAAATACCTTTACACAAAATAAATAATAAAGATTTACAACTTATCATTAACAAATATGAAAAAAATATTTTAAATCTCAACTAATCTCTTTGATGAATCATCAAACAACCAGTGGCAAATTTGGTTTTGGAAGTAATTGTTCATCAATCATAATAAAGAAATAAAATGTATTCAAAACATTTCAAATACTCTGCATGAAAATCCTTGAAGAAAAAGAAAAAAATTTATTCAGGTATTAGGGTTTTTAAAATAATGGAAATACCTTTCAAACATGCTACTGTACTCATTTAACTGCATATTCATAGAGATATTTTTTATAAGAAATTAATCTTTGTGAACCACCTGTGTTGCATGCAATGAATCATTAGCTATCATTTTTATGTAGAAAATTAGATCATGTTTTGAGTTCATGATGAAGTGTAATCAGACTGACTTACAACACCCAGAGAGCTAGTCAACATCTGTTATGTCCGCTTGATCTTCACATGTTGTATTTGAAGTCTATCAGGAATGACAGATGTCACTATATACATTTTAAGACATAAAAACCTTGTTATACAGCAGATTGTTCATCAAAGAAATCTCAATAGAAAACCAAAACAGGTAGACTGTAAGAAATGACTGGGACAAGCAAACTGGGAATAAGAAAGAGGTGTAGATTCACTGAAGATGAAATAACACAGGCAGCTGTGTAATATCTACACCACAAATAATATTCAAAACTTTACCAAGGTCTTTCTGGGAAATGTAACTTCATTCAAGTTCAGTTACCTAGATTCCCAGCAGACAGAGTTCAGGTAGCCACATGGGGGACATTATCTACTGATGTGTTTCTCTATGTCTAATGCACCAAAACATCATTCATTTTCCAAGTGACCAATATTAAGATCTACAATTGCAATTTTCACCTGCAGCACCACCTGATAGTGAAACCTAATGTATTGTATTGATATTGTAGAGCAGGGGCCCTCAAACTACGGCCCGCAGGCCACATGCGGCCCGCCAATGACATTTATCCGGCCCGCCGGGCAGGGGCGTATCTGCCGCGAGGCAAGGGACTAGGGTTTGGCAGGTCGGGAGAGCTCGGCAGGGCTCGGGCGGGAGGCAGGAGGGCGGGATCAGCAATTCTAGAATAGGGGAAGGTGGATTCGGCTTATGAACCCACACCACTCACCTGGCCTCTCTGCAGCCAGCCGGCCATCTATTCTGATCAGTGCATGCAACCGTCGCGGCCAGAGGGTGGAGCCTAGAACTGACCATGAAAAGGGGGAGCAAGAGAGGAGACTCCATCGCTGCATGTTGGGTGTCATGGCCACGGATCCTAGATAAGTGCAATAGATGATTGATCTCCTCCCTCTCTCTTTCCCCCCTCTCTCCCTCCCCCCTCCTCTCTTTCCCCCCTCTCTCCCTCCCCCCTCCTCTCTTTCCCCCCTTCCTCTTTCTCCCCCCCTCCTCTCTCTCTCCCCCCTCTCTCTCTCTCCCCCCTCCCTCTCCCCCATCCCCCTCTCTCTCCCCCTCCCCCCTCTCTCTACCCCCCTCCTCTCTCTCTCTCTCTCCCCTCCTTATCTCTCCCCCCTCTCTCTCTCTTTACATTGTACACAGATCTGACCCAACAAGGTGCCCTGCAATTACCGTATATTTCGCTCCATAAGACACACTTGGGGGGAAATGTCTGTGCGTCTTATGGAGCGGCCAGCCCAGTATTCCCGCCGCCGTTGTATGTCCGCAGTCTCTGGTCATCTCATGTACTGTACTATGTCCGCAGTCTCTGGTCATCTCCTGTACTGTGTCCGCATTTGTTCATAGTTTTTTTTTTAAACTATAGTCTGGCCCTCCAACGGTCTGAGGGACAGTGAACTGGCCCTGTTTAAAAAGTTTGAGGACCCCTGTTGTAGAGCAACCATGATTGGTCTTGAAAACTCTAAACAACCATAAGAAATACAATTTCAGAAAAAAAAAAGAAATACAGAAACAGGTGCTGCGCTAATCCACATAAATTAATAGTGCAAAATACAAAAGAAAAAAATAGTGAGCTGCTACAGAGTCTTAGACAAATATGAATGTGGAAAACAATGTGTGATCATCACGTAGATTCTGCTCCACTACCATACCAAACATGGAGGCTTACCAGAGAAACATGAGCCCCTAGCAAAAATTGGTCATAATGCACATAGTGGTTACAAACGCTTTGGGCCATATCCGCCACTTCTTGTCAAGAATCCCCTCAATATATCACATGTATTAATAGAGAGAAAACAAGGTTCCAGGTGCTCCCATTAGTGTGAATGCAATATAAAAGCTTATATTTGTGTGTGACAATGCAGCAGTTCACAGTTTTTTTTTTTGTATTTGCACTGTTACTTTACTTGGATTAGTGCAGCACCCGTTTCTGTGTTTGATGTCCAGTGTTTTTACTGTTGAACCCAAATTAACATGTCTATCTATTATCTACATGGGGGGGGAGGGGGTGTTAAGGGACTACATGAAAACAGTGACTTTTCATTTTTCTGCACATTTTGTTCAGGTACATGCTCCAAAACTGAAACATTCCAATCAGTAAATAACTGGGTGATTTACATTATAGACAACCTATCACAGATCTAAAGTTCTCAAACTACTACTGGCACTTACATTCAAGCACTTCATGGTGCCTGCTTGTATTTAAAATCTAGCCTGTATTGTTTTTGGTTCAGCCGAGGATTCCCAAAATATGGTTGCATCTAATCCTAGACCGCCCCTCTGACTTTAGAACTCCACACTCTGCACATACCTCTGACAACCGACTATCCAATAGAACATGTCTCTACTTTCTACATCCCATTGGATGGTGGGATGCTTTAAAGTGAAACTTTTTTTGTTGAAAGACAAAATCCTTTTCAGGTCAGTTATATCTAGAAGCCTTTTCTTTTCTGAGTGGCAGAGCGTGTTGGCTTTAATCCCATGATCACTTACAGTGCTGTAAGAGAAAAAAAAAACTGGAAAAAGCAGGAAAAGCAGTGGTCTAAACAAGTGAGCATGAAATGAGTTTAGTGGGGTGAATTCTGCAGACAGTGGAAAGAACCCATCAGTTGCCATGGTAAAAAAATAATTTTTTGCCACTTTAGCGAATAATAATTAGCTGCAGACAAAAATGGAAAGGTACATTTTTTAAAGATAGCAATATGGCTCATGTAGCAATTATGTGTTATCTTTTTTTTTAATGAAAGGTTAATGTTAATGATTATGTAAATGTGAAAGCATGAAATTGTTATCCTCTAAATAACATTTATAAAACAAATATATGTGCATTTAGACATGAAAACCTATGTAAATGATTGGCATTAAGTTGCCATCTGTCTCCATTTGCCTGGTACAGTCTCCATTTTCAGGGTTCTGTCCTTGGAAAATAAATATTCAGTAGTGATGTCTGCAGCTCCAGTGGCATACCTGGGGGTGTGGGCTGCACTGGGTAACACCACTAAGTGGGTGCCCATCACCAGCAGTATGCAGAGTGCCAGCAGGGTGTCGGGTACTGGAACACTTTGTGTTCCTGCACCTGGTATTCAAATAAGCTTGATATCACTCCTTTTGCAGGTTCTATCTAGCGTCTATACAGCCAAGCAACTCTGTGCTGCAAGATACATCCTATTGAAATCCTAGTAGCTCAGTTATCAGAGTCATCAGTCTTTCAGGGAGAAATGCTCTTGCTTCACACCGTGCTCTATAAGCAACCTGACAAAGTTATCATTGTGGTGAGATAATCTGCCCCATGCTGTCATTGTGTTAGGAGAGAGCTTTGTAAAACTAAAGCATAGTCACATGGTGCATTTTTTACAGGTCACCCTACTAGACCACCAGGAAATATAACAGACACTTTCCCCACTAGACTTCTAGGAAATTGTTTTGGAGGGGGAACCAAGAGTCCATAGGGAGTCCAACAATCTCTGATTACAGTTCTAGTAACAGCCAGCTACTGAACACTAATGCTGGAGGAGCAGTTATTGTTACAGCCTGCTATGTACCACCAATACTGATAGGAGAGGGCTTATTGTTATAGCTAGCCTTTGGCCATCAGTGTTGGAGAGGGTTGCTTATTGTTTCAGCCAGCCACTGATGACCAATGCCTGAGGGGGTTATTATTTCAACCAGCCACTGACCAATGTGTGGCTATTGCTCCAGTCAACCACTGACCACCAGTGTTGGGGGAGTTATTGTTCTAGTCAGTCACTCATCACCAGTGCTGGGGGTAGGGTATTGTTTCAGCCAACCACTGACCACCACTTTGGGGGGTTTATTGTTGCATCCAGCCAATGACCATCAATGCTGTGGGAAATTTATTATTACAGCCAACCACTGATCACTAATATTGAAGGGGGAATTTAATTTTACAACTTGTCAGTGATCACCAATACTCTCACTTATTTCCCCTGCACCTCTTTCCACTGCACACATCTGCACCTCCTGCTCATCATTTGCCCCTGCATCCCCTTGTCCACTGTTCTCCTATGAACTCCTTTGTCCACTGCTTGCAAACAAAATTCTCCCTCCAAAAGTAACCCCCCTTAATCTCCTTTTCTACAGCTTCTCTCCTTTGCCCCCTTTCTCACACTCACATACAATGCAGTCACCTACCCCTCTCCTTACAGACATACAGTACATATAATGCAGCCACCTACCTCCCTTCCCCTCACACACAATGACATTCCCCATACACTCCCCCACTTCTTAAACTCACATACAATGCATTCCCTTGCATCCTCATATATACATACATTGCAGACTCCCTCTTCTCACACATACATACAATGTAGCCCCCTTGCCCCATTTGCCCTCCAACATACAAATAATGCAACCATTTTCCCCCTTGAACATAGAAACAATGCAGCCCCAACCACAGTAACTCACTACAGTTCCACTTTTGATGCTAGCAGCTGCTTGTGGGTGTGGGGCTGCATGCTGTTCAGGAACAGGAAACGTCCTTTTAAATCTGTTCCCTACCAGCAGGGATTGCCCAGGTGTGGCACAGTAAAGGTTGGCTGGAGAAGCTCTGCAGTGGTGGATAGCAAGCTCGAGGAGAGCATAGCTTTTCACACAGCACCTCCCTGCCCACCCTTTTCCAGATATTACTACCAATGAAAAATACTGGAGCTTATTCTACTCCTACACCACAAGCCATATGCCGACAGTATCAGCCATGTCCCCAAGTGTTCAGAAGACATGCATACTATGCAAGCCACATTGTTCTTCTTCATACCTTTTATCCATCCCTCATAACTATGCATGCATGTCTTGGTGCCTTTTATTTGAAATTTGTTAATTTTGTCTTTATACTTTCAGTTGTTCCAAAAATCTATTATCAGTCCTTCGAGGATGTTATACAAATGGGGGCATGATATGGTGGGTGTGATTAATAGTAGGCATGGTCAGTAGGGTGTCTAAGGATTCAGGTTTGAAAATATTTTTTGAAATTGTTTTTTTTTTAACAGATTTTTAGTATTTAAACAATGTTTTGCATCGGTACACCTTTTAGAGTGCAATATCCTTGTTCACCACAAGATGACACTTCTAGACAGGCAATATATATTTTTTTAGGGTGCTATTATCTCAGTTGACCTCTAGAAAGTTCTGTGTATTTTCATAAACTTTTGTAATTTGGAATAATTGTTTTATAAATACTGATTTTTATGGTTTATATTAAGGGGGTTTTATATATATATATATATATATATATATTTACCTTGTTTTGGGTTTAATGAATCAAGTTTTCCCTTTTTAACATAGTATTGTTGCGATCTAAGACATATGGATGGTATATATTTATTTAAAAAGATTGTGTTTTTTAATTTAGAGATGTAGAGTGGAGTTCAAAACACAATAAGATGGTGGATTTTTGAGTGGGACAAACTGATTGGATGAAATATTGGAAATTGATACTCCTTCCTTGTTGAGGGTATATAAGGGCACTCAAAGATGGTGGCGACTGAGCTTTCTGATGACTCAATATCACGAACTACATAGAGACCTGGCCGTTGTCGTCATTTCCAGTGTTCTGGAGTCCATTCGTGGAACGCACGCTGGCCCCATCAGTCAGAGTGGCGCTGCTGCAGTTCTTTGTATTGTGCAAATATCCAATGCCTGGAGTGGCAGTTGTTAATGTGATTGAATCTTTTGTCTTGTCTTGCATGCTTTTTAATAAAACTTACTACGCTATGGAAGGAATTCTTTCTCTTTATATGTGTGTATTGTCATAAAAGCTATGGGTCTGAGAAGAAGATCCTAGTGAGATTTACCTCCTTTGTAACACTGCCTGGTTTACATGATATGCTTGAATTGGAACTACAGGTGAAACTCAAAAAATTTGAATATCGTGCAAAAGTTCATTTATTTCAGTAATGCAACTTAAAAGGTGAAACTAATATATGAGATAGACTCATTACATGTAAAGCAAGATAGTTCAAGCTGTGATTTGTCATAATTGTGATGATTATGGCTTATAGCTCATGAAAACTCCAAATCCACAATCTCAGAAAATTAGAATATTATATGCAATCAATAAAACAAGGATTGTACATAGAACAATATCGGACCTTTGAAAAGTATAAGCATGCATATGTACTCAGTACTTGGTTTGGGCCCCTTTTGCAGCAATTACTGCCTCAATGCGGTGTGGCATGGAAGCTATCAGCCTGTGACACTGCTGGGGTGTTATGGAAGACCAGGATGCTTCAATAGCGGCCTCCAGCTCTTCTACATTGTTCGGTCTTATGTCTCTCATCTTTCTCTTGGCAATGCCCCATAGATTCTCTATGGGGTTCAGGTCAGGTGAGTTTGCTGGCCAAGCAAGCACAGTAATCCCACTGGAAAATGAAGTCAGCATCTCCATAAAGGACGTCTGCGGAAGGAAGCATGAAGTGCTCCAAAATCTCCTGGTAGACAGCTGCGTTGACCCTGGACTTAATGAAGCACAGTGGACCAACATCAGCAGATGACATGGCTCCCCAAATCAACACAGACAGTGGAAGCTTCACACTGGACTTCAAGCATCTTGCAGTGTGTGCCTGCCAAACAATCTTGCTTTGAATGTAATGAGTCTATCTCATATATTAGTTTCACCTTTTAAATTGCATTACTGAAATAAATGAACTTTTGCATGATATTCTAATTTTTCGAGTTTCACCTGTAGATCTGGAGATCTTGGTGATGTCTGCTTCCTTCATTACTTGCTCTGATCATATAAGCATGGACTGTGATTAGATCTGGTAAGCTTTTAATTTTACCGCTCGTTGGTGGTGAATAATTATTGTTTATCGCATTGGACAAAGGTGTTGGGTGCATGGTTGAATTGGCAATATTTCAAAAGGACAATCAAAAGTTTTATATGGACATTGTGAAATATTTTGAGTTGCAGTGTTTATATATGTGTGTTCACATTTTCACAGTGATGTTTTTGCAATGCACTAATTGATAGTTTTAAGGGATTAGCGCTTTTATTTAATTATTTGTTTTGAAAATATGCTAACCATAGGTTGTCAGTATAGCATTAGGACCCTATGTTACTATTTCATTTTGGATAGTAAGATATGAGCAAATCAATTCAAATTGGAAACATTTTCACTAATATTTGGCAATCCTTGAATTTGTCTGATCTAGTTTGAGTCTCATTGATGCATACCTATTTGTGAATCTAAGATTGCAGAAGATAAGGATTTTCGGGAAAGACAGTGGGGTTGATTTACTAAAACTGGAGAGAGCAAAATCTGATGTGGCTGTGCATAGAAACCAACCTCCAGGTTTTTTTGTCAGAGCTTAACTGAACAAGCTGAAGTTAGAAGCTGATTGGCTACCATGCACAGCTGGACTAGAATTTCCACTTTCCAGTTTTAGTAAATCAACCCCAGTGGATTCAACATGTGTATTAATTACTAACTGTTTAAATAAATAACTTGCCAGGGTCAAGCTTTTACAGAGAAATAATGTAAAATTCTGAGAGGTATTATTTTCTGTTATCTTTTAAGCCATTTCTTCTTAAGTTAGAGGACAATGTTGTATCATTATGGCAATCAGCACTTCAGAACATTTGCATACATAAGAATCTTCAATGTAACAAATGTTCAAAATGTTATAATAAAACAAAGTTATAATGAAACAAAACATCCACGTTCACACCAGTAAACCTGCAGGAGTAATTTTTTTGTCTGTAGCCATGGTTATCAAGATGTTACTATATGCAATATGGGCTTATTTGTAGCACATATGCAGGCACCTAACTGGATGTAATAGCTGAAATATTACAACTTAACAGGTTTGAAGGGTGAATATGTTGTGCTCCATCTGGTTATAGGTGCAGTAAGCCTACATTATGTCTGCATTATGTCAAAATTGCTGGAACATTAGGTATATTTTTGTCATATTATGCAAAAGTATGAACCTATACAGTACTTACAGACATACCAAGATATATTAGATTACCTTAATTATGCATTTTGTACTTTCTACACAGATGATTGTGATGGTCAGCTTGTGTCTTCTCTGCATCAGTCCTCCTTCAGCAGTTCATCTGAACTTTCCAGTACACATAGTGCAGGCTTTGCTAGACTCAACAGGAGAGATGGTAAGTTTTCCTTGTCATTATGATTGTTATCTATCTATCTATTTAAAAAAAACACCACAGATGTAAACTTTTCTTGTTTCATTGCAACTATTTTAAATATCTCTGCTGATGAATCCCAATAATTACATATTTAGATGCTAATTCTAGGAAATTAAATTTATTGCTACACTTAAGATGCCTGCAGTCATTTAAAGTCAGGGTATTTATGTACACTGATGGCTTACGTTGTTGGGGAATTTTCATCCTGGATGGATTTTCTAGGTCAATCTACTGTTTTCCTCTATGCCAGGTCAGCCCTCCAAAGAAGCACTTTTAGCAGATGATTATATGTATCCTTATACAACAATTGTTTGTAAGAACAATCATTTGACCATTAGATCTTGCAGCTTTCCCCTAAAATGGCTATACTCTCATTCCTCAATTTCCAATTTTATTATCTGGAAACACAGGTGGTTGATTTTAGAGGAGACCAGTTTGCCACAGAGAAAGGCAATGTCTGCACTGCGCCGGAAGGCTCCATGACATTATTTTCTGGAACTTTAGTTAACTAGTATAAAGGAAAAGAGCACCCTCAGTCATTGGCTCTACAATAATCAGAACCTCTTTAAAGATCCTTTCCAATATCCTTAGGATATTTCCTGTTATACCCAACAACCATATTTGATTAAATACTGCCCTCCCAGAGTTTGCCTCTATCCTTAATATAGCATTCTGCCCTATATATTAAAAACATAACAGCTGCTTGTAGATTGAAATTTTAAAATCTTCCATCAAATTCAAGAGAATTATATGGTTCCCGTTAGGTCCTACTGTAACAAAATATAATTAAGGCATGCAAACAGTGCATAGATTGGAGTCAGAGACTTTATACCACCCCACCCCACTAATTTGGAAAAACCTTTTTTACCTTAAGATGCTAGAAATAATACCCAATACTATGCAGCACTCCTCTTACTAAGCTCCTTAACTAGCACATGGCTAAAGAGGGATGGGAGTGTACGCTTCCATTGATGATGAAGAGGAAAATGAATCCGAATTTGAGGAGACCTATATGGTGTAGTTTCCTGAAGGGACAGGGTAATGCAATTAAAATTGTTTTACCAAAACATTTTTAAACCAGTCAGGCTCTGTGAACTGAAAGTTAGGTTTAATGCTTTGTGTTTCAAGGCCTGTGGGGCTGAAGCAGACTTTTTTCTTTTGGTCTGATCTTGTAGTTGCATATGCAGATTTTGGTCTGAGGTCACTGACATAGAAAGACATTTAAATTTACCCAATAATGCACGTAATGCATTAATTACCCCTGTAATGTAAAATCCATTAATGTAATCTCTGCTGTGTTATGGACCACCATTATATGGAGTGTTCTTTGGGTCTTTTTGTAATAGTGTATTGTTTGTGTGTTTTATTTTGTTTGTGTGTTTTTATTACATTTTATGAAACTCAATAAACTTAGTCTTAATAAAAAAGAACATCATTTGTAGGGGGATTGTATATACTGTATGTTATATACTGTATGTCTAGTAATGATAGGCACATTTACAGTGGGTATCTCTTTTCTATGTTTTTCTATAATATGGATGCTTTTCCACTCATCCAAATCTATGAGAACAACTACTATAAGTAAAATGAATTGTCAGGCTAAAGCCAATAATTATCTTAAAGGGAAACTATAATGATTTTGGTTTATTTTTTACATTATGTTTCACACTGTTGCTTTAGATTTTTTTTATTTGTTTATATACATATTTGTTTCCAATTAAACATTTAACACAGGTGCACATTCAATTTTGTTCCTTTGTTTGAGTTGGCTGACTGAAATCTCAGACATGACTGTCCAATAAGTTATGAGTCATTGCAATGATTCCTTTGTGTGTATGAATTTCTTATTTTTCAAAGAATGGACAGAAAACCCATCAAGGGGCCTAGAGCACAACCTGCTAGCTCAAAAGGCAAATGTAAAATATTATTATGCAATATTTCATATTTACACAAGATACAAATGTATTTGTTTATAAATTATTTCACTTTTTGACAATAATAAAGACATTATATATAGCATCCCTGAACATTGCTATTAAAAATTAGTTTTGTTGATTCATTTAATTTGGTTGACATAACTAGTGGTGTGGTCTAGTAAATACAGAATTAATCTTGCAGGCATTATTTGATGTAACTTAGGTAATAGTGTAGTACTGCTGTTACCTTTACTCCACTAAACGCTTCATCTAATGTAGTTAATTGCATAATTTAGTGCATAATTGCACCTTTCAATCATCATGCATCAAATCTCAGAAGATACCATTATTGTAATGGGATTTAGCAAGCATTGGGCAAAATGCAAACATTGACTGCAATCTACTACATAGTAGTATCTAATACATTCTACATTTAGTAGTATCTAATACTTACTGCATTTACAAGTGAATATACAAGATTTGAAAATCTATATTTTGATTCTGAGAATTTGCATACAATCTCATTAATTTTGTCTGTCGTACCTTCTTTTTAAATTATCTTAGAGTTGCAAGTTTTATAGCTGACTAAAAAAAAATCAATAAATAAATACAGTGTATAAATATATATATATTTTTTAAATCTATTTATTTTTTTACTTTTTTTTAACATATACCTTTTGAAGAACAAACCAGGATAAGAACAAATATTTTTTAAGACCACAGAAAGGAATAGCTATATCTGATACATACTGGACACCATAATGACTGGCTTAGAATTATCCTTAGGAGTCAGTACGTTAGATTGTGACACAATTGACATAATGATAAGGACCTAATTTTGCATATGTTACAATTTCCAATATAGGTGTATTGAAAAGACTATCCATAGATATTGGCCTATTTTACTTAAAAACAGAAAATGGGTCCTGTATTTCCATCCAAAGAAAGAATTATTATACAGTATATATAAATGTGTCCTCTTTAAAGGATAAATTGGCTCAAATTGTAGCTGATCCCTGAAAGAATAGATAATTGAACTTTTTTAATGGTACTGGTTATTCTTGCAGTGCAGCATATGTACCGCACTAATACTGTATGTAGTGGTCAGTTTTTACACCCGCACATTGGCACTTAATATAAAATATGTAATTTAACTGCAACATTGATGTTTCTGTATAAATTCTTAAGTGCTATCTACATGGAGTTCAAGACCATAGCGACAAACAAATCTGATTCCTTAGAGCGTATATTATGAAGTGATTTTTGACTTCCCTTTAAACAGGTGCTCATTTTGATTTGGAGAGCCCCAATCCAGTAAGAGGTAGGATTGCACCTTGACTACTGATTAATACACATTGGTGGATTTATTGATCATTTAAAATTACAAGTAGAGATATGAACTATTTTTACATGTTTTATTTTGTTTGATTCACACATTTTTTTTTTTTACATGTTGTCATTACGCTCACTTCCTAAAACAATTTGTTCTTTAACATCTGAGATCAGAACAGATTTCTAAAGGGTGCAGTGCTATTTCAGACTTTGAGGGGGGGCTGTAATCAGCCCAGGACAATTTTATTTTATTTTATTTATTTATTTATTTCTGGTATTTCTATAGCGCCATCAATTTACGCAGCGCTTTACATATATATATTGTACATTCACATCAGTCCCTATCCCTCAAGAAGCGTACAATCTAAAGCCCCTAACTCACATTCATACATACACATACTAGGGCAAATTTAAACAGGAGCCAATTAACCTACCAAGGACAATGAGATTCAACCACATTAAATCATAATTCATTGCTGCATGCACCTTTTTGCTTAGGATTTCTCTGTGCCTCACACTTTTGCTATTGGCTTTACTGGTTTGCATTGCTGTGTTCTTTTTTCTGAACTATGTAAAATGCAAATATGGTTAGACAGCATGCAAAAGTACTACAACCATTGTAAGTTTGTAAATATAATGTAGTAGATAGACCCTGAATGCCTTTTCTTTATAGGAATAAACAATGACTTAGCAATTGGGCCACAAACATTTATTTCAATATAAGACTACAAAGACATTGTAAAAAAAATCAGATCCATTACACAAGGTTGAAGTTAAGTCTTTACATGAATATACAACATCTTTATTGTTTCCTGTTAAGACACCCTTAATTATGTAGTCATAACACAACACATAATATTCATATACATCCAAGACCAGAAACCATCATGAATCATGATAAATAACAGAATGCCATGTTCCCTTTCATTCACTGAGATGTGTGCTTTCTTGATGGTGCACATTTTATCAGTATTGAGATTATGATATATTATATGTCATGTGGGGAAACAATGAGCCTTCAATGATTGTTACAAAAATGAATTTTTATGGAGATAAATTGCTCCAAGAAAAAAACTATATTGTAATGTGAATATTCATCCTATTGGTTGTTGTGTTGTTGTGTACATGTCTCCATTGTTTTTTCTTATCCAAAGTTATTCTTTTTTTTCTTTATCAAATATACAGTAAGGGGGAATTGAATAAAGCATTTTTTGGAGGTATGGTCTCTTTAAAATGCAATGCGCTTAATTCAAGAAGGCATTACAACAACTTTGTTGACAGTTCCAACATTTGACAGATTCAGGTAGTTCTCCTTTGCATTTCTTTTACAATGGGTCATTATGACTGTGACCAATTATTATTATTATTATTATTATTATTATGCAGTATTTATAAAGCGCCAATAGTTCGCTCAGCGCTGTACATTACAGAGGGGAACAGAACATGTGACAGAACAATACCAATACAATGCAAAACATGAGGGGATCGAGGGCCCTGCTCTTTCGAGCTTACAATCTAGGAGGGAGGGGATGGTGGCACAGGAGGAGATAGCTGTGGGGGATGGAGTGGTAGCAAGAGTGGAGGAGGTCGGCAAGTTAGCAGGGGGCGGGGTAGGCTTCCCTGAAGAGATGGGTTTTCAGGGTGCGCCTAAAGGAGAGGAGAGTAGGTGATAATCTGATGGGTTGGGGCAGGGAGTTCCAGAGGATGGGTGACACCCTGAAGAAGTCCTGGAGGCGGGCATGGGAGGAGGAGACCAGGGAACTAGAGAGAAGGAGGTCTTGTGAGGAGCGGAGTGTGCGTGCTGGGTGGTACTTGGATATTAGGTCAGTGATGTAGTTCGGGGCAGTACGGTGGACAGCTTTGTACGTCAGCGTTAGGATTTTGAATTTGATCCATTGCGCAATCGGAAGCCAGTGGAGGGATTGGCAGAGGGGGGTGGCGGAAACGGAGCGGTTGGAAAGGTGAATGAGTCTGGCAGCCGTATTCAGGATGGACTGAAGCGGGGATAGCCAGCGGCGAGGCAGGCCAGTGAGGAGGGAGTTGCAGTAGTCGAGTCGTGATATGATGAGGGAGTGGATGAGCTGTTTAGTGGTTTCTGGAGTTAGGAACGTGCGGATTTTGGCGATGTTGCGGAGGTGGAGTCTGCACGAGTTTGTTAAAGAGTGGACTTGGGACTGGAAGGATAGGTTGGAGTCCAAAATGACACCAAGTACTCTGGCCTGTGGGGTGGGTTTGATGGTGGCGTTGTTGGACATGATGGAGAAGTCAATGGGGGGTGGTGTCCGGGCTGGAGGGAAGACAAGAAACTCGGTTTTGGAGAAGTTCAGTTTAAGGAAGTGGAGCGACATCCAGTCTGATATGTCGCTCAACAGGTGTGTGATTCGGGCGGAGACCAAGGGGGTGAGGTGGGGGGTTGAGAGATAGATTTGTGTGTCGTCGGCATAGAGGTGGTAGTTGAAGCCGTGAGAGTGTATGAGTTGGCCAAGGGAGGAGGTGTAGATGGAGAAGAGAAGGGACCCGAGGACAGAGCCTTGAGGGACCCCAACAGAGAGGGGGAGGGAGGTGGTGGCATTATAGGTAACGCTGAAAGAGCGTTGTGACAGGTAGGATGAGAGCCAGGAGAGAGCAGAATCTCTGAGGCCGAGGGAGTGTAGTTTTTTGAGGAGGAGGGGGTGGTCGACTGTGTCGAAGGCCGCAGAGAGGTCAAGGAGTAGGAGCACTGAATAGTGGCCATTAGCTTTGGCGGTTAGCAGGTCGTTGGAGAGTTTGAGTAAGGCAGTTTCGGTGGAGTGTAGGGGACGGAAGCCGGACTGTAGGGGATCGAGGAGGTTGTTGTCGTTGAGGTGAGAGCATAGGCGGGCGTAGACTAGGCGCTCGAGGAGTTTAGATGTAAATGGGAGCAGGGAGATGGGTCTGAAGTTGTTCGGGTCATTGGGGTCCAGGGAGGGCTTTTTAAGTATGGGGGTGATGTGTGCATGTTTCAGAGGGGAAGGGAAAGTGCTGGAGGAGAGGGAGAGATTGAAGATGTGGGTGAGGGAGCGTAGGATGGAGGGGGAGGGAGGTTGTAGGAGTTGTGAGGGGATAGGGTCGAGGGGGCAGGTGGTGAGGCGGGCATCAAAGAGGATCTTGGAGTCTTCTTCGATGGTAGTAAGGTCAAAGGTGCGGAGTGTTGGGGGAGCTTCAGTATGAGGAATGTAGGGTGGGGTGGGAGAGGAGGTCAGAGCAGTGGTAGAGCCGTGGGAGAGGGGTGAAGAGGGGGTAGCTGAGTGAGGAAGAAGGGGGTTGGAGGGAGTTTGAGCAGCGACAAAGTCCCTGTGGGTTATGTCGAGGGGGAGGGGGGATGAGGGGGTAGCTGTGTGAGAGGGGACGGGTTGAGAAGACGTGTGAGTTGCGGCAATGTCCTTGCGAATTGTGTCAATCTTGTTTTTGAAGTGATTGGCAATCTCAAGGGCAGTGAGTGAGGTGCTGGGTGGAGGTGGGGGTGGCGAGAGTAGAGAGTTGAACGTGGAGAAGAGTCGGCGAGGATTGGAGGAGAGGGCCTTGATGAGGGTCAGGAAGTAGGCTTGTTTGGCAGTATGGAGGGAGGAGGTGTAGGTGTGGAAGGCAGATTTGTATCGGGTGAAGGCTTGTTGGGATTTGGTTTTGCGCCATAGTCGCTCCAGGGCACGACTGTATCGTTTGAGGGTTTTGGTGTGATCAGTCTGCCAGGGCTGGAACGGTCGGGGTCTGATGTTGCGTGTGGTTAAAGGCGCTAGTGAGTCAAGGGCTGTTGACAGCGCATTGTTGTAGGCGGTCATAGCCAAGTCGGGGCAGGACAGGGGGAGGATGCGGTCATGGAGTTGATCAGCTGCAGAGTGGAGGGAGGCAGGGTTAAGGTTGCGTAGGTTACGGCTGGTAGAAGTGTGACATTTGGAGGGGTAGGCGTTGGAGGATGAGGAGATAGAGAAGGTAATCAGGTTGTGGTCAGAGAGAGGGAAGGGGGTGTTAGTGAGGTTGTGGGGAGCGCAGCGGTTGGAGAAGACAAGATCAAGGATATTACCGTCGGAGTGGGTGGTGGATTGTATGCACTGTGCAAGTGCAAAGGAGGAGGTTAAGTGGAGGAGACGGGCTGTGTCCGGGTTGTCGAGGTTGACAGGGATGTTGAAATCCCCAAGGATGATAGTGGGAAGCTCAGAGGAGAGGAAGAAGGGTAGCCAGGAGGAGAAGTCTTCCAGGAAGCGGGGTATGGATCCAGGAGGCCGGTATATCACAGCAATCTTCAGGGGGGTTGGGGAGAATAGTCGGACGCAGTGGGCCTCGAAGGAGGAGAAGGATAGGAAGGGGGGGTTTGGGAGGACTCGGAAGGTGCTCATCGGTGACAGGAGCAGGCCAACCCCACCACCTTTACGACCGTTGGGCCTGGGTGAGTGGGTCCAGGTGAGACCTCCGTAGGAGAGTGCAGCAGGGGAGGTAGAGTCAGTGGGCTGGATCCAGGTTTCCGTAATCGCCAGGAGGTTGAGGGAGCAGGAAACAAAGAGGTCGTGGATGGCGGTAAGCTTGTTGCACACCGATCGGGCGTTCAGGAGTGCACATTAAAACGGGGGGGAGATTTTAGGGAGCAGGGGGACAGATACTAAGTTGCGGGGGTTGCGGCAGGACGTGGAAGCGGGAGGGTTTTGTGCGGGTGAGGGAGGTGGTGGAGGGCCAGGATTCGGGGAGTTGTCCCCCGCGGTTATGAGGAGGAGAAGGGTGAGAAAGGTGGCATGGGAGCGGGATGTGCAGGAGCGTGAGAAACTACTAGTGGAGGTGTTTGGGTCAGTGGGAGAGTGGAGTAATAGGAGGAGGTGGTGGGTGCCATAGAGGGGTGAGGGAAGCAGTGAGGGCACAATATACAAATGTTTGGGAGGAGCAGAGGGATATAGTGAATGGATTTTGGGAACAGAGGAGAGGAAAATGAGAAGGAGGAGTGGAAGAGGCATTTTGGGGAGGTGATGAAAGCAATAGTAAATTATAAAAAGAATGTCTACAGTGCATGGATAAAGAAACTGGAGATAATTCAGGCCAACTCAAAGTTGTTGTACAGAGACAAGCCAGAGCTGGGAGGAGGTTGTTGTGTTTTTACCTTTATTAATGTGTTTTATATTTACTTCATTGTTTGCTGGGAGGCAGGCTGTCAATGTCCTAGCAACCAATGATGCATACAGTGGCAGTAGGCAGAGCATGATAGAGATGCTGAAATACTAGTTCCCGGTTAGGTTCACCTTCCTTGTGCTTGACAGCGAACTGCAGTCTCTGGATTCCATGGCTGCTCTTAAGTTGAATAATGTTAATGGAATCTGCCCACTGCTAACCTTTCAATCAATGGGCCAATTTCATAGCAGTTCTTGGTCTGAATGGTGACTAGGCATCCACCCACTGCCTTCTGCTGTCAATCATAAGCAAAGAGGACCTAATAGGGAAGTAACCTCTGAGTGTTTCCCATCAGGCTACTTCCATCTCATAACAATACTTCTCAGCCATACACTTGTCTATGTGATAGACACAGAGCCCAAGCAGTGAGCTCAATGTTACTGAGATGCACTGAGGAAGGGTTGTCCTGTCTCTAAACTCAATTCCAGACTCCATACAGATTCATGTGCCTGTTTCTGACATTTGTGTTGCAGAGGCCCAACAGATTTACTAAGAGTGTCCTAGACACTCTTTATGGATTCAAGGGATTGTATCTTATTATTATTATTATTATTATTATTACTATTACTATTATTATGCTTCTTATAGAACATGCACTGTTGTTGCCTTATCATTTTTAAAAGCTTAAAGATTAACTCCAGCCTTACCTTGTCTTTATAACATACATTCACACAAGCATCTCTCTCCTACACTCCCGCTCCCAACAATGGCCTTTCTCTTATACCCATTGGTTCCTTGTAAACATAAATCTTTTATGGCTTGCAGCTCTTGCTGTAGTAAAGTAAGTCAGAAAAGTAAGGAAGCAGCCAGAAGCTAAAAATGAAGTCACAATCTCCACAAAAAATACAGTTTTAACAAGGGGACAAGTTTCTGATGAAAACTAATTATAGCATAGCGATCAGGGAGGTAAGGGGGGGGTGTTTAAGGGAATGCTTTTTTTTCATCAGATTACACTTCTTTTTTAAGGGACTTCTCACACTAGCTAATGTGTGCTTATTTCTACATTGTTTAAAGCACAGCAAAGAAGGTTTATTAAAAAAGATGAGCACCACAAAGTTTCACAAGTCCAGAAGCACTTTGTGAAATTTTGTAGCACTCACCATTTTTTTACTTGAAGTTTCTGTTCCAAGCACATATCGCAAGCAATGGTAATCACAAGAGAGATTCCTACACATTTTAAATGCCTCCATACCCAATGTAGATCCAGGGTTCAATACCCCACCTGCTTATCCTAAAAATATAAGGTATCTACATACAGTATCTAACTTCCCTAACCAATCTAAAAAATAAGGGGATTATTCCTCATTTTAGGTAAGCAGGAGAAGCCATACAAATAACTCCTATATACTGCTGGACTAACTGTACATCCAAAACTTTTGTTGAAAAGAACATATATGTTTATTTATCAATAGAGACATTAATTCCAAACTCTCTATGGATGCTTCAAGCTCGCTGTACTGTAATATGAACATACAGTAGAGAGACCACTGGTCACAAAAATGTGATTATCATATGATAACAGCATGACAAAATGTAAATAATGCCAAAAAAAATAGTAATGACACCTACTTGAAGCAGAGTTATGGCTTTCTATTAAAACTGTGTTTTGCAGCACTTAATTATAAGGGCATGTGCACTAACAATTTTCTTTTACCCCCCCGGCAAATTCCTAATAATACTTGTTGATTCTGACAGCTTCCTGTGATGGTGTGGCAAAAGGACTGCACTGTTTTTGAATTAAAGTGGTTCGAAAGGCTGAAGCTCCCCCCTCAGCCCCTCTAATAATTACCTGAGCCAGATCTTGATCCAACGATGTGCAAGAGAGTAGAGGCTCTGGCGAGTCTTTCCCTCCTCACTGGCTCAGGCACAGCAGTGGGAGCCATTGGCTCCTGCTGTTCTCAATCACAGCCAGTGAGGAGGGATAGGGGGAGGAGCCGACTCACATTCTATGTGTCTTATGGGCATATGGGGCCTGCTCAAGAGCGAGCATACAGAAGTGCCCCCTGAGCAAGGAGCTTGCTATGGGGGCACTTGGCAGGGGTGAGGGGTCAGGAGCAACAGAGGTGGCCCTGAGAAGAGGGGGATTGGGGCTGCTCTGTGAAAACCCATTGTACAGAGCAGGAAAGTATAACATATTTTTATTCTTTATGTAATGTTGTCCCTTTCAATCACTTTAAGAGCAGAAGTGCCACTCTAATGTAGGGTGTGCTTGTTACACTACATTAGGGTAAGGCAATGTTGCAGGAGTGAGACAACCAGGATTGTCACTGCTGATTGACAAATCTCTTGCTTGTCAATCAGCAGCTGGCCACACCTAATCCTGCTCACTGTTTTGTATATTGCCTTTGTTTCTGAAACCCATTGTAGGTTACAGTGTCTGGCAGGGGTAGCACATGAGATACAAAGGAGAGGAAGAAAGCTCATTCAAGAAAGGTAAGGAAAATGTTTCATTTACTTTATGAGACGTGTACAGTAAGGAACAGAGGTATTTGAACACCCTGTGATTTTGCAAATTCTCCCACTTAGAAATCATGGAGGGGTCTGAAATTCACATTGTAGGTGTATTCCCACTCTGAGAGACAGCATTTAAAAAAAAACTGCTGAACATAAGTATTTGAACACTTGAGAAAATCAGTGTTAATATTTGGTACAGAAGCCTTTGTTTGCAGTTACAGAGGTCAAACGTTTCTTGTAGTTCTTGACTAGGTTTGCACACACTGCAACAGAGATTTTGGCCCACTCCTCCACACAGATCTCCTCTAGATCTGTCAGGTTTCGGGACTGTCGCTGAGCAACACGGAGTTTCAGCTCCCTCCAAAGATGTTCTATTGGATTTAGGTCTGGAGACTGGCTAGGCCACTCCAGAACCTTGATGTGCTTCTTACGGAGCCACTCCTTGGTTATCCTGGCTGTGTGCTCCGGGTCGTTATCATGTTGGAAGACCCAGCCGCGACCCATCTTCAATAATCTGACTGAGGGAAGGAGGTTGTTGCTCAAAATCTCAATAAATGGCCCCATGTATCCTCTCCTTAATACAGTGCAGTCGTCCTGTCCCCTTCACAGAAAAGCACCCCCAAAGCATGATGTTACCACCCCCATGCTTCACAGTAGAGATGGTGTTCTTGGGATGCAACTCATCCTTCTTTTTCCTCCAAACACGACGAGTGAAGTTTAGACCAAAATGTTCTACTTTGGTCTCATCTGACCACATGACTTTCTCCCATACCTCCTCTGGATCATCCAGATGGTCATTGGCAAACTTCAGACGGGCCTGGACATGTGATGAGTTGAGCAGGGGAACCTTCCGCGCAATGCATGATTTAAAACCATGACGGTGTAGTGTTCTACCGACAGTGACCTTTGAAACTGTGATCCCAGCTCTCTTCATGTCATTGACCAGTTCCTCCCTTGTAGTTCTGGGCTGATTCCTCACCTTTCTTATCAGTGATACCCACGAGGTGAGATCTTGCATGGAGCCCCAGTCCGAGGGAAACTGACAGTCGTCTTTAGCCTCTTCCATTTTCTAACAATTGCTCCAACAGTTGATCTATTTTCACCAATCTGCTTGGCAATTGCCCCGTAGCCCTTTCCAGCCTTGTGGAGGTCCACAATTTTGTCTCTGGTGTCTTTTGACAACTCTTTGGTCTTGCCCATGGTAGTAGTTGGAGTCTGACTGACTGTGGGGTGGACAGGTGTCTTTAAAGAGCTCAGGCAGGTGCTACTAAGTTAGATTAATGCGTGGAGAAGAGGTGGACTTTTTAAAGGCACAGTAACAGGTCTTTGAGAGCCAGAATTCTTGCTGTTTCTTAGGTGTTCAAATACTTATGTTCAGCAGTGCAAGACAAATAAATTCTTTGAAAATCATACAATGTGTTTTCCTGATTTTTTTTTTTTATTCTGTCTCTCAGAGTGGGAATGCACCTACAATGTGAATTTCAGACCCCTCCATGATTTCTAAGTGGGAGAACTTGCAAAATCACAGGGTGTTCAAATACTTATGTTCCTCACTGTATGTCACATAGTAACTGAAACTTTATTACTTGTTTGGACTGTAACCACCTCCTTACTGATGATAAAGTTAAAAAAAGTGTCATGGAGGTGGACATGTATTTTTAGAGTGCTCTTTATAATTCCAGAAATCATGCCTTTTAGTAGCTGTGATCTGAGCCATCATTGGAACAACTCTGTACCTAGTGATTGTTGTGATAATCAATCACAGTAATCTCAAATGTAAACAATATAGTGTTTACATCGGAAACCTCGTCCCTTATTCTCACAATGGAGGAGGGGGAGGAAGGAGCATCCATAAATTAAACATTAATTATAAGCAGAACAGAGACTGCAGTGGATTCAGATGAGGGTTTTTTATTACTAATATTGTGAATCTTTCTTAAATCCTTTCACCCATAAGCTCCAGTTCATCAGCTCCATCCTATCTCTAGTGAACTGTAATTAAGGCTGGCCATAGATGGTTTGAATCTCAACCAGTCCAGCCCATGTAAGGGCAAGCTGAATGTACCCAAGTTTATCGATCAACTTGGGTAGAACCAGCCTGTCGGGTTTTACATGCAAATATTGCTAGCGGCTATTATGGTAGCTTAACCTCCCTTATCTTGCATATTTGTACATTAACCCCCTCATCTGCATCCTTGAGTACCATTTACAACCTTCTTGTTTTAACCAGCATGTTTCTTCTGTTCAAAAAGATTGTAGCAAAAATTGAAATTACCTTGCGGTCATTAGTTTTCAAAAAAGGTCATTTTTGAGGTGTTTGTAGCACTCTGACAATTGTTATGTTTTATAACAGTAGTAAGGAAAACAGTTTTTCCAAAACTTTTGGTCTTTTTGATATACTAAACAAAAAAAGAGTCGTTAATAAATACTACCAAAAGGAAATTCTATCTGTCTCAAAAAATTATATAAAATTAATTTGGGTATCGAATTGCATGGCTGTCAGTCAAACTATTATATCAATAAAAATTGAAACATGGCCCGCTCGGTAAAAACCGGTATATGCAAGCTAGTACTCATGTATCTAAACAATTTATTATTCATTTTGACATTATATCATTTTGATACTAGTTTTAAACATTCTTCACTATGGGAGTGTATTCTTTTCTCTGGTGGTATTACCTGAAAGAGGAGGTGCTGTGTTTGGTTCTATGGTGGGAGCCATTGGAGGACTGTACAACCAAAGGGTGTTTAACAATTTATAATTTTATAGTCCATCATATCTGGGAAGGGGCTTCTGTCAATGGTGTTACACGGTGGTTGAATCCCTTTCAAGTCTGATGTATGCACATTTACCTAAGAGGTGAACTGTGGCCTTCTATATGCACCTTTTTAGCTACAAAAGTGTTCATATTTGCACATCCACATGGGGCTAAGCTTTGTGGAATAGAGGATGTGTTCACATATGGACTGTTATAAATCTTCATATATGATTTCATGTTTTTCTATTCTTTAAAATTTAGTGCTGCTTTTTTTGTTATTTTATGATCTGCAATTGGTATCACAGTTGCACAGTAGCTGCTTTATTTAATTTTTTTTTATTTTATTTTTTGGTGACCTAGCGTGGATATATTTTGGTTTTTAGTTATTTTATAAATAGAAAATAGTAGTGAAAGGAGGTACTGACTACACCTTAAAACCACTTGTACTACATTAGCAAAACAATTGCTTCCTTTGGAGATCAGATTAACAACCACAGTCAGCTGCTTGTTGTTTTACATTTTGTCCTGCAGAAACACTCTATACATTCAGTCCAATGCATGCTCATTAACCATCATTAATCATTCCTCCTTAACCAAGGAGCAGGGGCGGACTGACCATTTGGAAGCTCGGGCACTGCCCAAGGGCCCAGGGTCAGTAGGGGGCCCCATGAGATGCCCCTGGTACCTTTTTCATAGGCTTTTTTGAGTTTGGGCAAGGACACAGGGGCCCCATGATCCCCTATTGCCCAGGGGCCCCATGAGTTGTCAGTCCGCCCCTGCCAAGGAGTGGTGATCACCACTACCTGTTATTGCAACAAAAATGTCAGTGGAGTTATGAACCACAGGCTTTGGTTCCTAAGGGTCTAAACAAAGAGCTTAGCCTTAGCTGCTTTTTCAAAAGTATGTAGACTCTGTGCTGTACCTGTGTGGCCACCTTTAGTTGCATTGTATGCAGATATGGCTATGGTGGACACATTGCCTGCTAACAGGTATACCTCTGATTGGTGGCTACCCATGCATTAGGCAGGTCCTGAACATGATCACTTTGTTTATATGCAGTGCATATACTTTTATGATACATACTGTATGTAGGGGGGTTAACTTTCCAAATTTTGCTCAGTGCTATTGTTTATACACATTGCCTCTTTATTGACTTTGCTGATATGTGTGATTTTATTTTAACTGTAGATTCCACCACTGTGTTCCTGAGAGTTGTTCTAGTGTATCTATGACTCTTTCTCACTTTGACACTTGTAGTTTAGTACCTCAGCAACCTTGTCCACTAGCTGGACTTTGTTTCATTGCACATCCCATTCCTCCTTTACTTTTGGGTTGGACTTTTGAATTTGTAGTCACGTATAGCTGACTCTTGGTCTTTAAACTGTATCAGCAAATGTATTTTGATAACTTATTTGCCTTGGTTTCTTGTGTTCGCTGTCTCAAATTGTCACACAGGAAGTTTTCCTTTTTTACCTGTCACAAATCAATATTTGTGGTCAAAAACACTGCCTTAAAACCTCTAGGTACCCCAAAAACAACCAATGCAAAAATTGTATATATAAAAAAATAGAGTGGAGGAGTCCTGGGTATAATATCAAAAAACAAACCCCAAAAAATAAAAACATGATTACAACTCTAAAATTCACATTCTCATTCAAAAATATTCTAATTCAGTAGATATAAAGGAACATGCCCAATGTCTATACTGCTGTTACAAAATACAAAAATGTATTAACACAATTGAAACTTATAATACCTTAAAAACCTTGGCCAAGTAATTGAAAATAAACATAAAAACAACACCCTTATGAACATATATTCTGCTCCCATCAATGTGTAAAACAAAACTTGTTTGAAAGTAAATGGAATCTCAAAATGCAGCCTCAAGCTAAGTAAGATGATGCATCCCCAGAGAAAGTTGTTTTCCAGTCCAATTATTGTACACTCACCAGCCACTTTATCAGGTACACCTTGCTAGTGCCAGGAAAATATCCCCCACACCATTACACCACCAGCCTGAACCATTGATACAAGGCGGGATGGATCCATGCTTTCAAATTCAGACACTACCACCTGAATGTCTCAGCAATCAGTCTTCCCATTCTCCTGACCTCTGACATCAACAAGGCATTTTTGTCTACAAAACTGCTGCTCACTGGATATTTTCTCTTTTTCAGACCATTCTCTGTAAACCCTAGAGATGGTTGTGTGTGAAAATCCCAGTAGGTCAGCAGTTTTTGAAATACCCAGACCAGCCCTTCCAACACCAACAACCATACTACGTTTAAAGTCATTCAAATCCCCTTTCGTCCCTCTTCTGGTGCTCGGTTTGAACTTCAGCAAGTTGTCTTCACCATGTCTAGATGCCTAAATGTATTGAGTTGCTGCCATGTAATTGGCTGATTAGCAATTTGTGTTACCAAGAAATTGAACAGGTGTACTTAATAAAGTGGCCGGTGAGTGCATATCATGATAGTATGACTTTCATTGAATGTTTTACTGTAAATTATGTGTAAAGGATAAATATTCAAACTCATTGCATAAAGTACATAGGACTGAACTCTGAATCACTGTAAATATTGTCTCAGCTTTACATCATAAAGAAGCAAGTCTCCTATGGTAATCTTATACACTATATTAATATCATGCTTTTGTACACTTTATTAATATCATGCTCCTGTGTATCAACCCATGGTTAATCCTGCAGTCAACTCCTGCATCAACTGGTAACTGGACATGTGTTTGCTTCCAAAATCCAATGGAACACGGTTGACCTAGTAAACAGCCACCCTAGAAAGGCAACTGTCAATAGTATCTCATGAGTAGTCTATTCCCAGGGGTATGCCTTTAAACAAGGGTTCAAGGGGAATCTTTCCCCAAGTATACTGATAATACCTTATCTATGCAACAACAATAGAAAGCTTGCCAGAGCCTGAATTGCATTAGAAATGCTGTATACTTATCAAAGTCCTAATAGTATCACATTCAAAGGCTTGCCCATGCCAAGAAGGGATGTTGTAGCAACATATAGCATGACTGATTTCACTGGTATTACACCAGCTATATCAGAGGCAATAGTAATACTTATCCTGAGCCCAGGCATTTTCAGTATCAGGTGAGGGACGTCTTCCCACCCCCCGCTGCCATCAGGAAAAATATGATGACATTATCATGGTCAATTGTGTGATGACATTACTGTGCACAATATATAAGCACTGCACATGATGATGTATTTTTGTGCAGAATTAGTGACGTTTACATGCTGAAGAGGTGTGATGACTTAACTGTGTGCACTACATGAGCATGCACATGATAATGTGCTTCCTGATGCGATAGAACTTGCTCATGGGGCAGCATACATGATTCTCTCTTTCCCACCATATAGAACAACTGGACTACAGGTTGTAAGTACTTTTATATAATAAATAACCAAAACAATAAAAGTATAAATACCAACTTAAATACCATTTTTTAACTCGCATCCTAGGGAGAGATTTGTCCCAACCATATAATGTGATTTAAATTTAAATTTCAAATGACTGTCTGTCATGGTTCAATATCTGTCCATGTATGGTATACACTGAAGGTTTGAGTTGCTATTAATCACTGCTGTTGATTTATAGCCCCCTCTAGTGGCTGAGGTATCCCAGCTGATCCAGAAAGATTTCATATGTGATCCTGTTCTGTCTATTTCTGCCCCACCTTGCTTGGGAGAGGGGCAGCCATGTTTTTTGATATATAGTGTCATGTGGTATTATGCTGTTAAAATTAGGTACTTGGTAACTGCCCATATTTGTACTTCTGTTTACACTTTTTTATTTTTGATTGTTCATGGCATTACGTTAGGCCTCAAGCACACTGCTGCTCCTAAACATGATTGCAGGGGCTTTTGTCATTTTTTTGCCAAAACCTCTGAACTCAACTCAATAAAAGCCTATGTGTTCATGCACACATAGGCTATTATAAGGGTTTAACAGCAGCACAGTTTTGGGGCAGTTAAACGTTGATTCTTCTGCATTCAGGAGAGGAATGTTTTGACCCCAAAAATGTAAATGTGGCAAAAACACGTGTAAACCACATTTAGCACTTGGGCATTTATTAATTTCAATGGCAAGTACTCTGGCCATTGAAATGAATAAATGTCCAAGTGCTAAAAATGGACAAATGTGGCTAAACATGGTGCTGTGTTTAGCAATTTTTTTGCTGCCAGTAGAAAAATGCTCCAGTGTACATAGAGCCTTATTGTCTTGTTTGCTTTAACTGTTTTGACCCCTGGACCTCTACCCTCTTTGTGAATTTTATCTTTACACTTTTGACATCACTACTTGTGGGGGGGTGGGGATTGTTGCTTCTTATGTGTCATCAATGGGAATGGAATTTTGATGGTAGATAGACCAGCATGCCATCGAAATGGTAGTATAAAAACATTGCTGACTTGCACTAGCTCCTGTTTCAATACCTGTGAGTGTCTCCAACACATGATGGAAATGAAAATGATCAACCTACAGAGGACTGAATTCAAAGACACCCTGAAAATCAAAGTGAAAAAATGATGCATCAGGCTAGTCCATTTTGCTGAAATTTCATTGCAGCAACTCAAAATAGTACTCAGTAGTTTGTATGACCCCCACATGCTTGTATGCATGCCTGACAACGTTGGGGCATGCTCCTAATCAGATGACAGATGGTGTCCTGGGGTATTTCCTCCCAGATCTGGACCAGGTCATCACTGAGCTCCTGGACAGTCTTAGGTGCAACCGAGCGGGTTTGGATGGACTGAAACATGATATCCCAGAGGTGTTCTATTGGAGTTAGGTCAGGCGAGCGTGGGGACCATTCATAGGTATAAATTCCTTCATCCTCCAGGAACTGCCTGCATACTCTTGCCACATGAGGACGGGCATTGTCATGTACCAGGAGGTACCCAGGACCCACTGCACCAGCGTAAGGTCTGACAATGGGTCCAAGGATTTCATCCCGATACCTAATGGCAGTCAGGGTTCCATTGTCTAGCCTGTGGAGGTCTGTGCATTCCTCCATGGATATGCCTCCACAGACCATCACTGACCCATTACTAAATGCTGAACAAAGTTACAGGCAGCATAACATTCTCCAGACCCTTTCACATCTGTCACATGTGCTCAGGGTGAACCTGCTCTCATCTGTGAAAAGCACACGGCGCCAGTGGCGGACCTGTCAACTCGTCTGGCAGTGAGCACAGGACCCACTAGAGGATGTTGGGCCCTCAGTCCATCCTCATGAAATCTGTTTCTGATTGTTTGGTAAGAGACATTCACACCAATGGCCTGCTGGAGGTCATTTTGTAGGGCTCTGGCAGCGCTCATATTGTTCTTCCTTGCACAAAGGAACAGATACCAGTCCTACTGATGGGTTAAGGACCTTCTACAGCCCTGTCCAGCTCTCTTAGAGTAACTTTCTCCTGGAATCTCCTCCATTCTCTTGAGACTGTGCTGGGAGACACAGCAAACCTGGCAATGGCATGTATTGATGTGCCATCCTGGAGGATTTGGACTTCCTGTGCAACCTCATGCTACCAGTAGTTACACTGACTCTAACCAAATGCAAAACTAGTGGAAAACAGAAAAGATGAGTAGGAAAAAAATGTCAGTGGCCGCCACCTGTAAAACCATTCCTGTTTTGGGGGTCATCTCATTGTTGCCTATCTAGTGCAAATGTTGTTCATTTCATTAACACCAATGCAGCTGAAACTGACTAAGATCCCCGTACTTAACTGACCAGATCAATATCCCAGGATTTTAATTGACTTGATGCTGTACTCTGATTAAAAAATGTTGCTGCTAAATTTTTTTTGAGCATCCTGACCATACGTAAATTACGTAACGTCAATATGAATTATGTTCATAAGACCAAAATCAGAAATAGTCTGTTCTCACTATAATATCTGCAAGGTACCCTAGCAAATAAATGCCATTCACAATCCTTTTTTTCTGGAACAAAAACATTTGCAAGCAAGTTATTTAATTACAATTATTAGAAATAAAATGCCTTCTATATCTAAGGCCACTTATCAGTTTTTCTGTCTATCTGTATTTACTTATTTTTGTCACAAACTCTAACACACATTTCCTAGGAGAAAGTACAGTACAATAATTTGTAGAAGCCCTTCAGTTTTATGGCAAAACCTTCAGAGCCAGAGAGCAATAAATAATTGTATAGTACACTGATAAGCCTGCTCTCTGTTTTGCAAACAGGTTGCAAAGCTTTGTACTCTATCTATAAAGAACTTTTATGTTGGTTATTATAAGCTACAGTATTACCAGCTACATCCAATTTGCTTTCCTCCCAGACCAATGTTACAATCAATACTTTGTGCAACAAAGAGCGGGAGGGACACATATTTCAGCAAAGGAGAAAAGAGACAGACCACACTGAAGCTACAGTGGATTGTAGCTAGCAGATACAAAATACTACTTTAACTAAACGTATAATAGATCTGTGGAACTGACTCCAATTTCAGAGGACAAATCATAGGGGAAAAATATCTGTGAGTCTTTGGGTTTATGTATGAGTTAAATCTTAATTACTGGTATGTCCTAACCTTATCTTTATGCTGTGTATATACATACACTCACTGAATAGTAGAAAAGGAGAAAGTTTCAAAGTCAGTTTGTTTCAATATGTCAGAGCACTGCACATGTAACAAAACAGACCTTCTCATTATGTCTGCATAAGGCACTCTTTGAATATCTTACTTACAAGGCTGCATTATGATATCTTTCGTTATGTAACAACACTTCATTATTTCAAAACACGTTGTCTCTATATATTATTTATCACCTATTGTTCAAAATCTTCCTTACCATGCACACTTATCAATGTGTGCATAAGTGAGGTTGGCAATGATCATGATTTGGGGGTTGGGCTGTGTTTATGTCCTCTGCCCAGTTGGTCATGCACATCATTAAAGGGAAGTGAGTTGTATTGCCCACACATTTATTAAAGAAACAGCTGTCAGCTGTGCTTGGTGAGAACATCCTGACAGAGCGTGTACATGTTCATATACATTACAGAAAAACTATTGTTCATTTACAGAAAAAAAAATCAACTCCCAAGGGACCATATAACCATATAACACACGGTCCTGTTCTGATTGGTGGCCTCATTGTCCACACAATGCAGATCTATATGTTGGGGACAGGATCACCTCTTTTAAAGCCCAAATTA
Organism: Staurois parvus; assembly: GCF_062004578.1. NCBI lineage: Eukaryota > Metazoa > Chordata > Amphibia > Anura > Ranidae > Staurois > Staurois parvus. The sequence continues at coordinate 9,609,249 of NW_028319228.1, read as the reverse complement.
TGGGTGTTCCTTCAGATGGGGGTAAAATCAGTACAAAACCCTGCCCCCTCTCTAAGCTGAATTATCTGTGACTATTATGAAGGATCACATATCACTGCAGCAATACAGTGTAATCAGGGGTGGACTGACAACTCATGGGGCCCCCAGGCAATAGGGAATCATGGGCGCCTGTGTCCTTGCCCAAACTCAAAAAAGCCTATGAAAAAGGTACCAGGGGCATCTCATGGGGCCCCCTACTGACCCCGGGCCCTCAGGCAGTGCCCGAGTTTCCAAATGGTCAGTCCACCCCTGAGTGTAATATTTTTGTAGGAAAAGTCCCTCAAACTATTTTTGTGCCCATGTGTCCAGTATTTAACCACTTCCCGACCGGCCGTTGTATATAAACGGCCGGACGGTGGCACTGCAGGGTCGGGTGGCCGTCTATAAACGGCCTCCCCGCACCCTGCTTGTGCGCGCTCCCTGGGAGCGCGCAGCACCGCGATCCGGTGCCCGCTGTGTCCTCCGGACACAGTGAAACACTGATCGTCGGACGGGACCTCTGTACAAGGTCCCGATCATGTGATCACTGATTGGCCAATCAGTGATCACATGCAAAGTAGTAAGCAAGATGTCACTTGTGACATCGTTGCTTACTATGTGTGAAATCTGTGAATGATCACAGAGGTCACATGGTACAAGGCTATTCACAAAAGCCTTGTACCATGTGACAAGCTATGACCAATCACAGCTCACTCAGTTCTCTTCAATGAGTGCAAGAATGCACACAGAGAGAAAGAGAAATGATTGCTTTTATATCCTATATGGGTGTAAAAGCAATCAGTGTAAAAAAAAAAAAAAAAATCTTCATCACCCCTCACAAGTAGTACAGTGTCAGTGTAAAAAATTCATTTGGGTACAGTGTTGCATGACCGCGCAATTGTCATTCAAAGTGTGATAGCGCTAAAAGCTGAAAATTGCCCTGGTCAGGAAGGGGGTAAAAGTGTCCGGTCTGGAAGTGGTTAACCACTTGCCTACCGGGCACTTATACCTCCTTCCTGCCCAGGCCAATTTTCAGCTTTCAGCGATGTCACACTTTGAATGACAATTTTTATCATTTGTTTCACACAAATAGAGCTTTCTTTTGGTGGTATTTAATCGCTGCTGGGTGTTTTATTTTTTGTGCTATAAACAAAAAAAAGCAAAAAATTAAAAAAAAAAGTTTTTCTTTGTTTCTTTTATAAAATTTAGCAAACGGGTTATTTTTCTCCTTCACTGATGTGCGTTGATGAGGCTGCACTGATGGGCACTTATAGGCAGCACTGATGGACACTGATAAGAAGCACTGATAGGAGGAACTGATAGGTGGCAGTGATAGGCGGCACTGATGAGCTGGCACTGATGATCCTGCACTGATAGGTGGCACTGATGGACAGCACTGATGGGCGGCACTGCTGGGCACTGATGGGTGGCACTGCTGAGCAGCACTGATGGATGGCACTGCTGGGCAGCACTGATGGGTGGCACTGCTGGGCACAGGTGGGTGGCACTGATTGGCACAGGTGGGTGAAACTGCTAGGCAAAGGTGGGTGGCACTGCTAGGTGACACTGCAGGGCACAGGCGAGTGGCACTGATGGGTACAGGTGGGCGGCACTGATGGGTACAGGTGGGCGGCACTGCTGGGCACAGGTGGGTGGCACAGGTGGGTAGCACTGCTGGGCACTGATCATCAGTGCCCTGATGATCAGAGCCAATCTGTCCTCTGACAATTGCCGTTTATCAACAGTACTTTCCTCATGCTGTGACAGCGTGAGGAAAGTGCAGCCGATAACCTACAACTGTATTTTCCTTGGTGATCTGCTGTGTCATTGGACACAGCTGATCACGTGGTAAAAGGCCGCCATATTTGGCTGTTTACCATATCTCGTGATCAGCTGAGTCTGCATGTTCCTGTGCGATTCAAACCTCATGCAAAACACACTACAATTGCAATTTGCAGCAGCTGTCTATAAAAAGTCAATGACACCCCAACCTCAGGTCACAAACATAGTGCACTTTTGTACCATGTGATCCAGTTGCTGTGCATTGTAAAACGCAATGTATGCACTACTTTTGGTGCAGTGCAGCGTGATTTCAGCCAATTCAAAATTAATGGGCTGAAATCACACTGCACAGGACCACATGCGAATCACACAGGTTTCTGTGCAATTCCGATGCAGGGATGTTGTGAACCGGCTCTAAAACTGTATGAAATCATTGAAAACTAATTATATTCACTTCTAAAAGTCTCCCTGCTCCTGAGGGACTAGAAAAGGCCTGTCACTAGAAATTTGGCAAAAAATGCCCTAGGGATTTGTGCTCAAGTTAAAATAAATATTTAGTGGGAAAGTTGGCAGTTAAAGGTTTGCACTGTGAGCAACTCTGCACACTACAAAATATCTGCTGCATTGGTAGAGATAAAGGGCCCATGTAAATAAAGTTTTCCATGTTATACCAGTGATGTTGGCACACAAGGTTTATTGTGTAGCATATTTCTAACTTTTACAGGATAGCTTTAAAGTAGAATTATAGACAAAACTCATTTTTTTATATTGGATAAAGTAAGGGAGGATTATAATGCGTCAGGTTTTTTATCCATATGTGTCCTATTGGGGAGATTTTCTTCACTTTCCTGTCCTATAGCCAAACAGGAAGTGAAAGAAATTCCTTCTAAAATAAGGGAATCCTTGGGTCATCAGAACTAGTGCTCCCATAGGAATCCACCAGCTATGTATCAATCCACATAGCTAAATGAGACAATAATAGGCAGCCACTGAAGAGATACATTTGTTTAAAATCTCCATGGCATGCAGAGTATAACATTTATGCCAATTTTAACTGTAAACTAGGTCTTGAAGCATGAAGGAACACAATATAGAATTAAAAGAAAGTCAACAATGTTTCCTTCTACAGATGTTCATTGAAAAAACTTCCACAGTAACTCAAAGTTATCTTCTTTGTTCACACAAGTCTATTACTTGAAACCATAATGTTACCATAAAGCACACTGTAAATAAAAGCTTCTGAGGAACTAGCTACAAGGTAATGTTGTGATGTTGTATGGAGAATTCAATGGATGTTCTCTTTCCCTCACCACTTTATTCTCAGGCTTTAAAACTTTTCATCTTAAACCATCTTTTTTACAAAGACCATTCTAAGTGCTAACAATGTGACTTTGTCAAGCTTATGAACTTTTTTTTTTTAAAGGAACCGGGGGAAAGAATAATGGTAACATTTCACAGGCAGCTTCAAGTTCTAATTTTTTTTACAGTTTTTTTAAATATGAAGCTACTTTTCACTGTTGCTCTGGACAGTTCTATTGCCACTATTGCTTTAGTGAAAGGAGAAATGCACAAAGTGGTAGGTTTTGGCACCAAAAAACGACTGGCAATTTGTGGCATGGGGGTTTCAGCTCAGCACCAAAAACAATGGGCAAAGAAGTGTGCTCTGACCCCTAATATAAACAGATTCCTACGCTTTACCTTACACTTGACCTCACTCAAATCCTAAACTGTACAGGAGACCTAGACTTAGGCAACATTATTCTACAAACAATAAAAACCTAGTGATGACTGAAGGTGACTGATTCAAGGACAGGTTCAGCAAACACAGACAAAAATCTGCAATTTGCAAATTTCAATGCAAACTGCACACTTTTAAATCAGTTCTCCCAATTTTTAAGGAGAATGGAGAAGAGATTGTCAAAGGGCATGGGAAGCCGGATACTTCCGGGGGGGGGGGGGGGGGGGGGGCATCATGTTATCAATATTCTTTACAAAATACAATTTGGCAAGGAGAAGCTCTTTAATAAAGCTTAAAATGAAACATTAAAAAGGCTCAAGATGACTGGCATTCTATATGCATCCATCAGATTGATCAAAGAGGTACTTTCCTCATTGACTTGTCACTCTAAGTGGATTGGAAAATTTGGATTGCCTCTGTTTCAATGTCCTTCTTGAATGGGACACATAGTTTACAACTTTTCATCCTACCTGTTCACATCCCAATCTGTATTTATATGACAAGAAAAAAATATTGCCCAGACTGCATAGACAGCATGTCAGCTGTTGAACTAAGCAACTTTATAAGCTAATATTTACAACAATATTTGCACTACTCTATTTTATTTTTCTGTTTGCAACCCAAATATGACCTTAACCAGGAACTAGCTTTAAATTCAGGTTGAACATGACTGCCCCACAAGTTGGTGGGGATTTGGTTGAGTGATGTTATTGACCAAATATGGTCAATGATGGCTTTTCTACATATAGAAGCTGTTGATCTGTGGTTTATGACAAGAGTAGTGGCAATGCTAGGTGTCGCTCATTGTTAACATGCATCTACATCCCTGGAGTGAGACATTATTTTTTTTCTCCAACACCTAGTGTGGGGGGTTTTATGTACTATTTACACTTAATTAGGAATGAGTACCACAGTAAGTACCCAAACTCATTCCTCTGGGAGAGGGCTTATAACTGAGGACTGCCCAGTCTAAGAATGGCTTCCAAATTCCAATAAGCCCCCATTCCTTTTTATACAAGACAATATGATTATTACAGTTAGGTAGGATCCCCCACTGGTTTGTTAACGAATAGCTTCTGGCTCAGGATCTGTCAGTTTGAGGCAGTAGTGCTAACACTGCAAAGGTCCCTGGCTGATATATGATTGTAAACATCAGCCGGAGATTTGGGCAAGTGAACTGGCTAAACATGCAAACAGGCTGGGTTTGGGTAGAAACTCATTTTCAATCTGTAGCTCATCTCTACTTTACACATATCTTCTTTTTAGAATTTTTCCTCTAATTTTGTAATTTGTACCAATGTGCACTATGACAACTGAGTCTTCCTTACCCAGCAATCTGTCAACCCAAACCATATCATGCCTACTTCAAACATCCAGTAAACAGCAAACTGTTCAACGATCATGCTCTTTGTAACAGATTGCCCTGTCCATTCTTCTAATAATCAAGTTCCCTGCCACCAGTATCTGCCTCTCTGGCTAAACAATGATTCCTATCCTTATTAGATCAGTCATTACCCCAGACACTAGATATCAATATTGATATCTAGTGTCCGAGGGTGCCTTCATAGTATTGGTGCATCATAACTCAGAAAAGACTTGGGAGGCTGAAATCAGTGTTGCATGACCCGTGCATCATTTTTCAGGTACGTAACCACTGAACACCAATGGTTTATTTTACTTAGTTCCCACTAATTACCAACAAGGGGGGCACTTCCCACAAATATTGTAGGAGCACTCACCACTGACAAAAAATGTTTTAGGGGCACCCATTATTGACCACCTACATTTTAGGGAGCACTCACCATTTACCACCAATCTTTACACTCAAATTTGAATACAATGTTTAAGGTGGTACCACCAGTATCATGGACTATGGCATATGTGTACTGTGTATAAGATAAGTTGGTATTCTATTTACCCTACTTTCCTTCAGCCACTACCACTCTTAAACATAAACAGGCCTTGTCCAGTATCGCTGTGGTGAGCACTGCTGAATTTCTCTCCCTTCACAACTCTAGCAACACTCCTGAATGTGATAGGTGGAGATTTCAGCTACAGATTAGGATAATGTACATGTGTACATTTTGGTATCCAGAACAAATAAAAGGAATACTTAGGGGTAAGCTCAGCATAAGCTGTTGTATATTTGAGCCGTATAAAACATTTAACTTTAAATGTAACCAAAAAAAAACACATTACAAATGTGCAAAATGAATATGAATGAATATGAAGTATTAAAATGTGCAGAAATTATTTAAAGCGGAGCTCCACCCAAAAGGGGAAGTTCCGCTTTAAGCCCTTGTCTCCTTCTCCACGTTAAGGATTGGCACCTTTGGGGAGCGGATACCAGAATTTGACAGATACCCGCTCCCACTTCCGCTGCAATCTCCTAAGGTGATCGGAAGCGGAAGTTGTCCTCCCCCCTCCCTCCCTGTAGTCATCTGGGACACATGACAGGTCACAGAAGACTATGGGACCATTCACAAAGCGCAGAGCTACTCACACATGCACAGTGGGCACCCAGCTGTGAAGCCACAAGCTGTCACAGCCAGGTGCCCACACTGAAGATGTCAGTGCTGGGGGGAGAAGATGGATGGTGAAACCAGCCATGGTGAGGACACCGCTGGACCGAGGGACAGGTAAGTGTCTGCATTTTAAAAGTCAGCAGCTACAGTTTTTGTAGCTACTGACTTTTATTTTTTTTTTTTAAATCAACTGGAGCTCCGCTTTAAAGATTATCAGATTGTCTAGTTCTTTATATTACTACTGATTTACTACTGTCTATCTATAGTGTAATCAGTCTTTGAGTAGGTAATTGAACAGTTAATAAAGACTGGCATTTTTTTTCTAATTATTTATTTTTGTCTCATTTGCTTTTTAAATAGGTCTATAAATGTTACTGCCTGGCATAATTTACTTTTACCACATTGAAACACACCTAACTACTTTGAATATTAGGCTTCTCGTATCTAAATTTGAGATAGATTGATTACTAATCAGAGTACACTATACACCCTGACTACTTATCTGTACAGCTGTCTAATTACAGTTTTGGTGTTATTTATGAAGTTATCAATAGGATTCTTTCTCACAACTGATTTTAAATATCTGCAATTGAAAGCCTACAATCTGTAAGCACTTAATCAGAGATTTTCTCTAAATAAATTGTACATTCATTTGTAGTTCTTTGTGGAAGACATAGTTTCCAACAATTTTCTAAAATCTTTACAAGAAATGTAGGTGACGAGTGGGGATCATCTTATTTTCTTAGACTTTATGAGCAGGTGCAATCTTTTTATAAATGTTATATAATATTTCTCAACAGTAGGAATGAGCATCAGGTTCATGTCAGCATTAAGTTCAGTGCAAACTATATCTGTTCAAGGCTTGCCAAACTAAATATTCAGTTTTGCCCTGCCCCAGAACTAGACTAGACCAAATGCTCCCATGGGAAAGGTGCCTTTTACCTGGTAAGCATAGCTGCTGAGAGGTCCACTTCTTTCCAACCCAGCCTCCCCCCAAATCTGAGGGAGGATGCTAAACTTTAAAAAGAGTCCTGTTTATTTAATTGTATGTCTGGGCTTACAGTAGAGGTCCACAACTGGCCTGTGAGAGAGGCAGATGATTATTAAAGGTAACTCTCTATCTCGCCTTAAAAAATCTGCAATAGGCTTTGGCAGAGGTACAAAATTACTAATATTTTACTAAACAGAGGGAATTCTTTCTGCCTGGGTATTCTGTACCCCTGATCCTTTCTCCTTTGTAACACTAAGACAGAAAAAAATAAAAATAAGATTGTGGCCACACCAAGAAAGACTGCTGTGTCTTCCTGCCACTTGCCAAATTGCCATGAGGTTAAAAATTCCATGTGTGGCTGGACTATTAGTGGAGCATGTGATTAAATTGCTTGCATAATTCTGGTGTAACGTACCTGGTGATGGAGTCCAACGCATAGAGGTAGGCCTCTCTTACAGCTCTGGCTCAGGAGTCCTGGTAAGGTAACAGGGAATGCCAGGACACAAAGTAGCACGAGTACCTGTAAAGTCTTCTTCCAGCAGGTGCAGATGTGTGTTAGGGTGCGCAGAGAAGACTGGCTAGATGCACACAGATGGAAGGACCAGAGCTGGAGGCAGGCACAGATCAGCTGATGCAGGTAAGGCAAGGTCAGAAAGTCCAGGTCAGCAACATTTAATCAGACTGAGGTACAGACAGCAGGCAGCAGGTATTCAGGAACCAGACTGGGGTTGGCAACAGCAAGGTAGATCATCCAAGGGAGCAGGCAGAAGAATAGTCCAGAGGCAAGTCAGTGGTCGGTTCAGGCGACGTTCAGGCGGAGTAAGGTACAGAAACAGTCAGCAACAGAGGCTCAGACACAGGAACAGATGCACAGATGCTCATGAGAGTATTAGACCAACGGCAATGACACAGATGACAAGCACACTTTAAATAGCCTGCCTGGCGTCACCCATGCGTGCTCTTGCTACACAGCCATGGACAGGGGTTCTAATGTGCCTGCGTGAATGCAAACATCTTTCCTTACACCTAGAGACTGAAGGGTAAATGCTGAGTTGTGCATGCTGAGAAATTTTAGGGGTGAAGCTTTAACACCCCCATAGTGCGGCATGAGAGCCCAGGCTCACTGAAGGTGTGTGGTCCTGGAGGCTCACCAGATGCATTGTCAATTGGTAAGGTATAGAAAGCAAATAACCTACAGAATGTGCACTTCTTAATTATCAGATGTCATTAACCAAGAGTGGGAGCATGATCTGATTGATAAAGTCACCAATGAAAGGCACCTTGTTATAGCTTCAGAAATTATACCTTTGAAATGGGATACAGAGGAAAACCTTCCTTAAAATTGAAGACATTTACTGCAGAATACATTCTGAAACAGCATAAATGTAATCCTAGCACAGATAGTAGTTGAATGCCAAGTAATTCTGCTTTAGAAGTAATTTTACTTTCATGAACAACAACATCTCTCTGAACTGGAAATTAGGCGTAAAAACTGTTCAGTTTTTTTGCCAGCTCTTGGGCACTTTGCGATCTAGGTTCATCACATGTAATGAAACCTAATGCTGTAATGTATTGAAATAATGATTATGGTTGAGGAAAAGTGTCCTCTGGGGCCTGAACTGTCAAGAAGGCCTGGGGCACGGGCATATGAGTTACTGGCAGAGTAAATAGCTAATCTAAAATCTAGAATGGTAATCACAAATACAGCATGCTAGAATTAATGTGGGTCACCAGATAGGGTTATTTCATTATAAACACACAAATAAGCTCAATTTTTCACAGAATAATAAAAGTAGATTATGTGTAGAGTCTCCGTGATGTAAATTGATCAAAGAAAAATATTAAAGCCCAGTTACCACCTAGAACTACTTTAAAGAACACAATATACTGTATACTAACCCTGCCAATTAAAAAAGATAAAACTTCTATCATACCTTGGTTAAAAATAACATCTAATGAAAATAATAATAATACTTATTTACCTTGAAATTTTACAGCAAAATTGTCATTTTTCTGACACAACCTTTTGTCCCTGTGCAGTTTCATCGGTTGCAGCTATAACATTGTTCTTATTCAAAATTACCCAAAGTTTTGTATACTAGCATAACTTTTGTTGTAAGCTCTACCACCTGATCAGATCCAAACACTGGAAAAATACACAATAAACTAAGCAAACCTAAAAGTATGGTAAAATGCATATATGTAGAAAATACAAAGTTGCCGCATATTGGCACAGACATAAAGGGGAGCTAGTTTCTTGTGTTTTAGACATATTGTTCTACTTGTCAGGCTGTTTGGCCCATTGCACACATTGTGTGCTTACATGGTGTGGATTCAGAAATTGTCTATGGGGTTTTCACTCATGTGACCACTGTGTATGTCAAAGTCCGCTCTGTCCTATTACAAGTCCTGCTATTCCATTTGGGTGCTTTTTATGATTATTATCACAAAACAAAATGTTTTTAGACACTTTATCACAAAATACTATTTACTACTACAACTCTGTAAAACAGAGAAAGGAAAAAAGGAAGCCTGCTAGCAGCTGACTCTGATTCACATGGTAGAACAATAGTTAATGTACAACCAAAAATGGTTTAGCCATACTTTTCTTTTTACTCCATAGATGTTCATTTAGTTTACATTTTTTACTGGCTTCTAAACCCCAATTTTCAGCACTTGCTGGCTGAGGAGGTAGGAATGCTCTGACACCAATGATAATATACTCCAAAAAAGTTCAGTTAATGCTAAAAATGCTATTGAGCTATTGATTAATGTACAGTTAAAGGATAAGTTCACCTTTGAAAACGTTATTTGTTCCACCTGTTATGGTAACATGTTTCCAATTCTGCAGTCACCGCCTGATCCCCCTCCCCTCCTCTGTGACAGCAGTATGGGGAGAAGTTCCCTGTAATGGCTACCATTTTTTATAAATAGCAAGGCCGTGTGTGGCTCTGCTCACACGGAGGCCTCATTCATGGTGTTCTGTGAATGAATGGAGTCCCAACAGCCTTAGTGGCTGTCATCTTGTAGTTCTCAATGAGCTACCACCGATGGGAGGGAAGCCCACCCAACTCTTTATATGGGTGCTTGTCAAATTTCAATGTCCATTTAGGCTTCTATAAAACTTTAAGGAATAGATGCCATGGGTATCAGTGAATATATATAACACAGCACCCCAATATATCAGATATGTCCAGAAAAGGACAGAAATTAATTAGTGGAATTTTATAAGTGTAAAAAAGTATGCATTAATCTCTGTAAAATTATTTTTTTTAAATTAATACATAACCAACCAAAAAATCCTTAAAAATCATATATTAAAACATAGTACATACATCTCTCCCTATATAGCACCTTGCATTGGCCGATCGATAATACAGCTTATATTGCTTCAAACAAAAGAACACAAGTTCTGTAACCATCTAGAAATGGAATACCCAGAACATCAATATACTATATATGACATCCTGTATGTGAAAAAACGTTGACTATGGATGAGGCCTTTCTCAATGCGATTCACTTGTCTCTTCCTAAGGAGTGGGTGCTGTGCGGTGAAAAAAAACAACTGTACATGTGAATAAAACATAAGAACACAATGAGATGTTATGCTGTGACTGCACTATCAGGTGCCAATTATACCAAACATACTAGAGGATGTTTCAGAGTGGCTCATCAACACACGGGGAACCTACTCGCACCAACAAAGTATACCAGGGGGCATCAGTCCGGCAGACATCGCAGGTGCAAGAGTGGACCTTTTATTGAAAAATGTGCACATATGTATAATTATGCAAGCCAGTAGTGGACCCACCCCATATGTATCCTCCTAAAGGGAACCCCCTTATGTACACTTAAAGATGTACAGTATATGTGCCTCTGTAGTATAGGTAGGTGTGTTGTTCAAAGCACCAGAGTCTAAGCTCAAAAGTAGATGTGTTTATTCAAAGTAACCACAGCTATTATCCTACAAACAGTGCCTTATGCAGGTGTATAATCGTTACCACAGGCACAAATTTTCAGAAACGTACAAAATATTGCCAAAAGTATTGGGATGCCTGCCTTTACACGCACATTAACTTTAATGACATTCCAGTCTTAGTCCGTAAGGTTCAGTATTGAGTTGGCTCACCCTTTGCAGCTATAACATCTTCAACTCTTCTGGAAAGTCTGTCCACAAGATTTCGAAGTGTGTCTAAGGGAATGTTTGACCATTCTTTCAGAAGCATTTGTGAGGTCAGGCACTGATGTAAGATAAAAAGGCTTGCAGTCTCCGCTCTAATTCATCCTAAAGGTGTTCTATTATGTTGAGGTAATGACTCTGTGCAGGCCAGTCAAGTTCCTCCACCCCAAACTCGCTCACCAATGTCTTTATGGACCTTGCTTTGTGCACTGGTGCACAGTCATGTTGGAACAGGAAGGGGCCATCCCAAAACTGTTCCCACAAAGTTGTCCAAAATGTCTTGGTATGCTGACAGCTTAAGAGTTCCCTTCACTGGAACTAAGGGGCCAAGCCCAACCCCTGAAAAGTAATCCCTCATCATAATCCCCTCTCCAACAATTTTTACACTTGGCACAATGCAGTTAGTCAAGTACCATTTTCCTGGCAACCGCCAAATACAGACACATCCATCAGATTGCCAGTAATTTGTAATTGGTCACTCCAGAGAACACATCTCCACTGCTCTAGAGTCCAGTGGCAGCGTGTTTTACTCCACTGCATCCAACGCTTTGCATTACACTTGGTAATGTAAGGCTTGGATGCAGCTGCTCAGACATGGAAAACCATTCCATGAAGCTCTCTGTACACTGTTGTGCTAATCTGAAAGCCACATGAAGTTTGGAGGTCTTCAGCTATTGACTCTACAGGCAGTTGGCGACTTCTGCACACTGTACGCTTTAGCATGCGCTGACCCTGCTCTGTTATTTTACGTGGCCTTGCTGTTACGTGGAGTTGCTGTTGTTCCCAGTTGCTTCCACATTGTTATAATACCACTAACAGTTGACCGTGGAATATTTAATAGCAAGGAAATTTCACGGATGGACTTAATGCACAGGTGGCAACCTATCACGGCACCACGCTTGAATTCACTGAGCTCCTGAGACCGATCCATTCTTTCACAAATGTTTGTAGAAGCAGTCTGCATGTCTAGGTGCTTTATTTTATACACCTGTGGCCATGGAGGTGATTGGAACACCTGAATCCAATGATTTGGAGGGGTGTCCCAATACTTTTGCCAATGTAGTGTACATAAAACACACAGATTACTGTGTAAAAAAAACTTAAAAAAAAACTTAAACTCTCTTGCCAAACTTATTCCAAAGTAGGTCAAAGTGTACTTCCGTCATCTGGGATGCTAAGTCTCAGCTGTGCTCCTCTGCGGGAGGTCCCTGGACTACAGCTACTGTACTTTGGCTCTCAGAATGTTTATTACAGTGGTTACAGTGATAACACCAAGGTGTGCTTCAATTTAAAGCGTGCAGTTTCAGCTTGATCCCAAGCTTCTGAAAAAGTTCCATTGGGACATCATGGTCAAGCAGGGTTGGTCCGTGACATCAGCACATTACTGGGTGGAGTTTTAAGCAAAGCCGTTGGGTGAACTAAATGGCTGCAGTGATTGCAGTGAGACCAACCAATGGAGTGAATGCACAGGTGCCATTATCTTTGGTATTACAAGTTCTGCTTATGTGAGTATTATTTTGAGGTCAATAAACTTCATTTTATATGAAGGCATTTGATTATCCTCTTGTGACTTTTTGAGGAATTATTATGAGCGATTATGAACTTTTATTTAGATTTATATCCATCTTGACTGTGAAAGAAATTATTTAAATAAAGTTTTTCAGCCTGAATGTCAGCTTTAAAAATTTACTTTATGAATGAAACAATATTGGTATTGCTATTTTTAGTTAAAACAAATAAAGAAATTATGCAAGTTTGAGACTCATAGGGTGACTGATGAAATGCTGGCTTTCAGCTTCATTAACTTGTGTATGTGTATAATAAAAGGTGTTTTGTTGAACTAGTAAAGAGTGAGAACATTTCACAGGGATAAGATTTGCTTTCAGTGTTTGTAAAACCCTTCTACACCTGAACAGAGAGGTGAATTCCCACAACAGAAAAAAGCAATATTAACCTGATAGAGGTTACCTGTACCTTACTCAATCCAAAACTATAAAAAGGGTATAAAAACTTTAAAAAGTACATCAAACATCTAGACACCAGATTCTCATTAAGGACTAGATACCTCTTAAATATAGTGTTAAAGCAAGTGTTGTGATCTTTACCGTTATGCTATGCTTTCATTCATCAAAAATTAAAATCTTTAAATAGGTAATGACAAGCATTTGATATCAATTATATATTATGAACTGACTGGGCACTCTAGCCCTTATTTGCATATTTCACATAAATGAAACCTTCTGAATGAATTCCTGATGAAATGATTCAAGGTTAGCCAAGGTAACCTTATTATTATGCACTGACTTTAATTTATTCCAGAGCCCTACTTTAGACAGATCAAAAGATCTTTGCAATGCTTCTAGGAAGCTGACTGAGAAAATACATGTTAACTGTAAGGAGGACATTTATCAAGTATTCTTATTGATCTCATGATAGATAAATAAGTCTTCTTTTTGTAATTCGATAATCTTGTGCGTGAAAGATGTCATGCATACCTAAATGGAATACAAGATATGAATGGCACATGCAGAATTATCATTTCTCAGAGTAATATACTCATACGTAATATCTTGGGTAATATGCAGTAATAGTTCATAATGTGTATGGTGATATCATAGTTTCTCCAGTGAATATACAAAATTACAATATAATAAATGAAAGCCTAGATTTTTTGTCCTGGAGACAGGTTAACAGGCAGATAGCTTAGCATAACTTGCAGTCGTAGTAAAAAGGGAACACACGATGAAACATAAAAAGATAAGAAACAACATTACAGTATGTGCAACACAATCTTCCTTAGATCATCCAGCAACCACAGATTACAATGTTTAGTACTGAAAAAAGGTTTTCTTTAGGTCTAGTTCACACTGGCATTAAAAGCAGGCATTTGAGGAGTGTTTTTAACACTCCTCAAATGCCTATGCAAATGATACTATGGACAGCACACAGTGCTGTTCACACTATCAAAATATGAAGCATTAGCGTTGCATCGCTTCAAATTTGAAGCCTTATGACGATTCTGGAGGAGTTTGAAGCCTTTCAATGCCTCCCATTCAAGTCTATGGTGATGCTCGGCAAACACGCTGGCAGGCATTTGCGGGGCATTTATAACATTACTGTTTATTATACGCATTTGTGGTGTAGTTGTAATGCTTGTAAAACGCTTAGAGAACGCATCAAAACGTACATAGGGTGTATGGGGAGCATTTTCAATGCTTGTAAAATTCCAATCTAACAACCATACTAAAGTTCATTAACGGCTGTCTAACACCCATACCAATGCTATAGGAGTGTTTGTTAAGAGTTACAAATTTAGTTAAGTGTGAACAAGCCCTTAGTTTGTCATCAGTGTTATCTAACTCAGTGTTCTGCAGAACAGGAGAACTAATAAAAATTGTAAACGCAAACTTTATTAACAAATATATTAAGGGATCCCATCTATTCTTATTTTACGCTTTAGAGAAAAAAGCAGTAAACTGCCAGACTTGTAATTACAACGTATTTCACCTTGGCAACTTCACCATACTTCAAAGTAATTTCAAATATAAAAGAAAAATCTTGAAATAGCACTGTCATGTGTAACCAGTGTAATGTTGATGGTATTGACTCTGTTAAAGCCATAATGAAAATAATAACTGGTGCACAGAGATTCTCAAGCCCACAGGTGTATACTAGTATAGGATAATATTGGGACTAAACAAAGATTCTTTAACTGCTTCCATGCCGCCCTATAGCAGAAATACTGCTACAGGGCAGCACGAGTGCACAAAATCACATATATATATTTATGGTTCGCGCTCCCGCGGATTTCGTGGGTCGGGGGGGTGCGCGTGCCCCCTGCCGACTCATGGGTGCTATGATTTGATCCCCAAGGGATCAATCATCCAATTTAGGCCAGTGATGGTCGGCCTAAGTTGGATGATCGATCCCTGTCCTATCAAGGATCTTCCTGTACCTGTGTTTACAGTTACACAGGTACAGAAAGTGATGACATCTTCTCTCTCTGGGCACATTCTGTCCCAGAGAGAGAAGAATCAAGACACAGTGAATAAAAGCAGCACACTTTTCACAGTTAGCACACTTTAGGACACATTTAACCCCTTGATCGCCCCCAGTTAACCCCTTCACTTCTCTGTCACCAGTGTCATTAGTACAGTGTACAGATTGTTTGCTGATCACTGTATTAGTATTGCTGGTGACTTCAGATAGCATTAGCGTCAGTTAGCACCCCTCCCATATAACGTTAGATTGCCCGTCAGCACACCAGTAATCACATTTAACCCCTTGATTGCTAGTAACACGCTCACATACACAATAAACCTCCATTGCTAGTATAGTGTCTGAATGGATCACGCTTACACTCCCCCCTTCTCCTCCAGCAAGTGAAGTGTCAGTAGATCACTGTCACTTGATACATTACACACAAAACCACAGTGCTTGCAGAATCAGGCCTGTTTTCTCTTAGCACTTGCCGGTAAACTTTTTCGTAGCAGTTCAAGCAGTTCCTGACAGCCAGGTGCTCTTTTTCCTGTGAGTCGCACTAGGTATCTGAAGATTTAGTGGCTAAAATGTCAATGGAAAGGTACTCGATTGAAGAGGTCTACAGGATTCTGAGCATGTCACGTGATAGAGAAGGGGAAGACTCCCTGACACAATTAGTCTCAGAATACGAACCTGTAGACAGCAGCGGCACCCTGACAGATAGCTCAGATGATCCAGAAGAGTCCCTGCTAAGATCAGATGTACTCGACCCTGTTTCCATGTTGCTGAGATTTTACAATTGCATGATTACTCTCATATGCAGCAGAGTGCCAGTACTATTGCTGCTCTAACTTTTGGTGAACTGGTGAGCACCAGCGGCCTAGTACATTCTGGTCTTTCACATACCAATATTGCAGTATCTCTTGGTGATGTGGCAAATCCCATAAGTGCAGTACAAGCTGGTGCAGTGGCGAGCACAAGTAGTGTCCCACAGCCACCAAGAATTCTCACACAGGCCCGTAGAGCCCCTAGTATCCTTCCGAATGTACTTGCAAATCCTGATTGGCAGCCCACAAATTCTGCAGCACCCGTGTTTCCCCCATTCATTGCCAAACCCAGAATTCAGGTGGAAACAGCAAATTTAGCTACTCCCCTTGATTTTTTGGAGCTGTTTTTCATGGAAGATCTGTATGCATTGATTGTGGATCAAAGCAATTTATATGCACAACAGTTTATCGCCGCCAACCCAAAATCAAACCTTGCCAGATCATTCACATGGAAACCCATTACGGTTCCCAAATTTAAAGTTTTTTCAGGCCTAACCCTCAACATGGGCATTACAAAAAAAAATGAATTGCAGTTGTATTGGTCCACAGACTGTTGTCCTCAGGGTGACCTTGAATTTGACCGGCTCCACAAAATTCTGCCACTCGTAAATCACCTTAACCAAAAATTTGCAGATGTCTATACTCTCCAGCAAAACATCTGCGTTGATAAGTTCCTCATTCATTTTTCTGGCCGCCTTGCATTCAAACAATTTTTCCCCAGCAAGCGTGCAGGATATAGACCTGTGAGAGGGCAACAGACTATACATATAAGTTTCATAATTACGAGGGAAAAAATAGTCACGTGGAGCCCCCCGCATGGCCAGACTACATGGGGATGAACTTGGTGTCATTCTTTTTCTATATGGGTTGCCACTTATATGTGGACAATTTTTATTCAAGCGTGTCACTATTTAGACATTTGTACAATCTTGGAAATGTGGCACCATGCGACCTAATCGCTGGGGCTTCCCCCAATGGCTTGTAAATACCTGTCTTAGAAAGGGGGAAAAATCCTGCTTGAGAAATGAGGAATAGCTCACAGTGAAGTGGAAGGACAAATGGGATGTTTTCATCCTGTCTTCCATTCACGCAGACACGACCATCCAAATTGCAATGGCAGATGGTGTTGCTGAGAAGCCCCTCTGTGTCCACAACTATAACCTTAACATGGGAGGGGTGGACTTCAACAACCAGCTGATGGAGCCATACTTAGTTTCTTGAAAAGCCAGACGCTGGTACAAAAAAGTGTCTGTCTATTTATTTCAATTGGCTTTATATAATGCTTTTGTGCTTTACAAAGCAACTGGATGAAGTGGATCCTTCCTAAAATTCCATGAAGAGATAATCACGTCCCTTTTCTATCCAGAAAGTGCTGTGGCCCAAACCCCCAATCCAGATGCAGTTAGCCAGCTGCATGAGATGCATTTTCCCGATGCCATCCCTGGTACCCCAACCCAAAGGACACCCCAAATAAGATGTTGTGTCTGTAGCAGACATGGAATTAGGCGTGATACCTGCTTTTTTTGTCCCTCCTGTCCTGGCCAACCTGGTCTCTGCCTCAAGGACTGCTTCCATCGTTACCACACACTAGCGGAGCATTAGCTTAGGGTACAGCACGAGACATAGGTCTCAAAAGATGTTAGGTAGTCAGGAAACTGGCTATCACATTTGGAGAGATCCTACAATCTGTTTTTAAAAATTAAAGGTTTAAAATAAAAAGTAAAAAAAGCATAGAAAATAAAAAGTACAAATCCCCCCCAAAATTTTTAATTTTAAAAACAAAAATAATTATAGTTTTTTTGTTGTCATTGTTGTTACTGTTCTACTGTTATAATTTTACTGTTTTCTTGTTACTGTTTTATTGTTAACCATTGCTGTTTTCTTTGCAGGAATGCCATTCAGCTGCAGCACCGACTTGTTTATTCTGACAGCAACAGGAACTTGCTCTCAGAATATGCATAAGTCAGTGTGGGCAGTGCTGTTGGATGAGATTATTCATCTACAGTTAAAAAAAAGCATATATGCCAAAGCACGGGGGCCTGGGGTGGCCAGTGTGTGGATGGCCCCTATGCTTTGGCATATATATTTTATAATATTTGTTGGCACATTTCATGTTTGCCCACCATTAGAAGTAGGTGGATTCAGGGTGGTATATTCTAATGGTGGGCATACCACACACTTTTTATGGCAGAGATATTTCAATAAAAAAGTTGTTTTATTGAGTTACTGTTTCATTGTTAACCATTTCTGTTTTCTTTGAAGGCATGTAATTCAGCTGCAGCACTGACATGTTTATTCTGACAGCAACAGGGGTTCTTGCTCTCAGAATATACATAAGTCAGTGTGTGCAGTGCTGTTGGATGAGATTATTCATCTGCAGTTAAAAAAGAGCATATATGCCCGAAGCATGGGGGCCTGGGGTGGCCAGTGTGTGGATGCAGGGTGGTATATTCTAATCGTGGGCAACACACACGTTTTCTGGCAGAGATTTCTTCTCTTTTTTTCATTCACAGGCTGCATAAAAAAAAGAACATAGCATATATACCCAAACAAGGACCAGCGACGTACTGGTACATCACTGGACTTTGAGTGGTTATACCAGGATGATGCCTGCAGCTGCAGGCATCATCCTGGTATCATTTGTTTCTAATGGCTAATTAGCTACAGGATTGTTTTTACAAGCAGTGGGAGAAGATACCCCCCTCCCCCGCTGCCTTCCACTGCCTTCTCTGGCAGTCCCATGCCATTGAGGGAACCTGAGAATGCAGTCGGTGTTTCTTCCAGCTAACCACAGAGCTGATTGGAAACCGGAATGGTGCCAATCATCTCTATAGTCTAAGAAATTGGAACCTACGAGCATTTCATTACTTCAGTTTCACAGGATATAAAATGAAAAATACTCACCACGCTTCTTATCAAATTCGTTGGGGTGTCTACTTTACAAAAAGGGGTAATTTAGGGGGTTTGGTGCTATCCTGGCATTTCAGGGCCTCCAAAACTGTGATAAGTAGTCAGGAAGTGTAATGAGGAAATAAAGCGCTTTAAAAGCCTGAAGGTGCTTATTGATGTTTGAGGTCCTGTACTTGGCTAGACTGCCAAAAAGTCTCTCACATGTGGTACCCCCATACTCTGGAAAAGTATCAGAATGTATTTTGGGGTGTAATTACACATATACCCATGGCTTGTGTGAGCAATATATCATTTAAGTGACAACTTTGTGTAAAAAAAAATGTTTTTGTCATTCTCCAAAAACGTGTGAAAAAAATAAATCTTCCATGGACTAAATATACCTCTCAGCAGATAGCTTAGGGTGTCTACTTTCTGAAAAGGGATCATTTGGGGGTGTTTGTACTGTCCTGGTATTTTAGCACCTCAAGAATTATCTATACCATAGTTTGTAGACGCTATAACTTTCACACAAAGCAATCAATATACACTTATTGTTTTTTTGTTTTTTTTACCAAAAACAAGTAGCAGAATACATTTTGGCCTAAATTTATGACGAAATGTTAATTTTTTGGATCATTTTTATGAGAGAAATAAGAAAATATAATTTTTTAAAATTTTCGGTCTTTTTTTTGTTTATAGCGTGAAAAATAAAAAGCACACAGATGATCAAATACCACCAAAAGAAAGCTCTATTTGTGTGAAAAAAGGACATACATTTCATTCATGTACAGTATTGTATGACCATACAATTGTCATTGAACTAATGCAGTGCTGTATAAGAAAAAATGGTATAAATTGCAGTATCTATACCATAGTTTGTAGATGCTATAACTAGAGATGAGCGAAGAAATGAAAAATTCGATTCGACTGATTCGGCGAATTCGTGGACAATATTCGATTCGAGTCGAATAAATTCGCTGTGAATTTAACTTAAAAAAGGGTGTTTCTAGGCTTCAGAGAGACTTAATATTAGTGCAGAACACTGTACCTTTAATTTAAATGCCCTTGGAGTCTGCTGGGGAAGAGAAATAATACTGTCAGTCAGTATGACATGCAGATGAGTGCCGTCGATCTTAGAATCACCGCACACTTCACTCATTTGGGCAGTCACGGGGCCAAAACCAGAGTGTGGAGCCACAGTGTGGCGGTGGAGGCAGCAGCAATGGGAGGCCATACAGCACCCTATGACAAAAATGGAAACCACCAGCAGTGTGAGGAGACCTGAAAGTGGCACATGGCAGAGTGTGGCGATAGAGACAGCAGCAATGGGAGGCCGTACAGGGACCCATGACACACTCTGGACCTGGCAGCAGCATGAGGAGGCGGTACAGGGGCCCATGACAGATTACGGGCCTGGCAGCAGCATGAGGAGTCGGTACAGGGGCCCATGGCAGATTACGGGCCTGGCAGCAGCAATGGGAGGCCGTACAGGGACCCATGACACACTCTGGACCTGGCAGCAGCATGGGGAGGCGGTACAGGGGCCCATGACAGATTACGGGCCTGGCAGCAGCATGAGGAGTCGGTACGGGGGCCCATGACACACTCTGGACCTGGCAGCAGCATGAGGAGGCGGTACAGGGGCGCATGACAGATTACGAGCCTGGCAGCAGCAACTTGGACAGGAGGACGTTCAGCTTCTGCACCGTCGGGTGCGTGCTCGCAAACTGTTGTCTCTTGGAAACGGATTCCAAGAAAGACTGCTGACGGAATCCGTGAAGAGGAGTAGCAGGAGAAGGAGCATCTGAACGAGCGGAATATGCCAACAAGCGACAACAGTGGCCCATGACAGATTACGGGCCTGGCAGCAGCATGAGGAGTCGGTACGGGGGCCCATGGCAGATTACGGGCCTGGCAGCAGCTATGGGAGGCCCGTAATCTGCCAGCACCCTATGACAAAAAATGGAACCCACCAGCAGTGTGAGGAGACCTGAAAGTGGCACATGGCAGAGTGTGGCGATGGAGACAGCAGCAATGGGAGGCCGTACAGGGACCCATGAGAGACTCTGGACCTGGCAGCAGCATGAGGAGGCGGTATAGGGGCCCATGGCAGATTAGGGGCCTGGCAGCAGCTATGGGAGGCCCGTAATCTGCCAGCACCCTATGACAAAAAATGGAACACACCAGCAGTGTGAGGAGACCTGAAAGTGGCACATGGCAGAGTGTGGCGATGGAGGCAGCAGCAATGGGAGGCCGTACAGGGACCCATGAGAGACTCTGGACTTGGCAGCAGCATGAGGAGGCGGTATAGGGGCCCATGGCAGATTAGGGGCCTGGCAGCAGCTATGGGAGGCCCGTAATCTGCCAGCACCCTATGACAAAAAATGGAACACACCAGCAGTGTGAGGAGACCTGAAAGTGGCACATGTTTGGGGCATGATTCATGGCGGATTTAGTCAGTTGTGTCAGGAACTGGTGGTTTGAAATCCAGACTAATCCACGCCTGATTCATTTTCACAAACGTCAGTCTCTCCACACTTTGGGTGGACAGTCGTGTCCTCCGCGGAGTTGCAATACCTCCTGCCGCACTAAACACGCGCTCCGATGCCACGCTACTGGCCGGGCATGACAGCCTTTCAAGGGCAAATTCAGCTAGTTGGGGCCAAAGGTCAAGTTTCGTTGCCCAGTAGTCAAGGGGATTGTCTACCTCGGTTGGCAGGGTGCTGTCCAAGTAGGCCTAAGCCTGTTGTTTGAGGTCCTGCTCCAGGTCCACCTGATGCTGCTGCTGCTGCTGCGGCTGGTTAGTAGTTTCCTCACTGCGCTGGTGAAGAAAGCTACTCATCATCGACTGCAGACTGAGGCAGCCGCTGCTGGTGGAGCTGCCACTGCTCCTACCACCCCACCCCTCCCCTGCTGCCATGGCAGCGGAACACGAGCGCACAGGGCCCACAGTGTCTGAGGATGGACGTTGGCGCAGACAGGCAGAGACCAGCTGACTACATAGGTGTTTTTTATAGTACGTTATTTTGGCCTCCCTCTCAGCAGGTGTGAAAAAGGCCACCATTTTTGAACGGTAGCGAGGGTCCAACAAGGTGGACAGCCAAAAGTCATCCCTCTGTCTGATGGTTATTATTCGGCTGTCGCTACGCAAGCAACCGAGCATGCTATGGGCCATTTGTGCCAAGGAATGCGAGGGACTCCCTGCCTCCATCTCCACAGCATACTGCCACGGTGCGTCTAGGTCCTCTGTCTCCTCTTCCTCCTCCTCTACCAGATGCTCCTGCTCCTCCACTCCTGTCCGCTGAGTGGAAAAACCACCCATTTCACTCAATAATTCCTGAGCACCAATGTCCTCCTCTACCTCCTCCTCTTCTTCCAGTCCTGCCCCCACAGGGGCCATGTGGCGTTGAGATCTGTGCGCCACGTCTACCGCACCCTGACCAGCCATTGTTAACAGCATTTGTTCCAGGACGTGCAACAGAGGAATGACGTCGTTCATCCCATAGTCCTGCCGACTCACGAATAGCGTGGCCTCCTCAAAGGGCCTGAGCAAGCGCAGGTGTCACGCATGAGCTGCCAATGGCTGACATCTAAGTTACACAGGGAGTACCTTTATCTGCTTTTAACATCAGGAAATCTGTGATGGCCTTTTGCTGTTCGTAAAGGCGGTCTAACATATGTAGGGTTGAATTCCACCTTGTTGCAACGTCACAGCATGAGGAGTCGGTATAGGGGCCCATGGCAGATTAGGGGCCTGGCAGCAGTTATGGGAGGCCCATAATCTGCCAGCACCCTATGACAAAAAATGGAACACACCAGCAGTGTGAGGAGACCTGAAAGTGGCACATGGCAGAGTGTGGCGATGGAGACAGCAGCAATGGGAGGCCGTACAGGGACCCATGAGAGACTCTGGACCTGGCAGCAGCATGAGGAGGCGGTATATAGGGGCCTACGGCAGATTAGGGGCCTGGCAGCAGCTATAGGAGGCCCGTAATCTGCCAGCACCCTATGTCAAAAAATTCAACACACCAGCAGTGTGTGAGGAGACCTGAAAGTGGCACATGGCAGAGTGTGGCGATGGAGACAGCAGCAATGGGAGGCCGTACAGGGACCCATGACAGACTCTGGACTTGGCAGCAGCATGAGGAGGCGGTATATAGGGGCTTATGGCAGATTAGGGGCCTGGCAGCAGCTATAGGAGGCCCGTAATCTGCCAGCACCCTATGTCAAAAAATTCAACACACCAGCAGTGTGAGGAGACCTGAAAGTGGCACATGGCAGAGTGTGGCGATGGAGACAGCAGCAATGGGAGGCCGTACAGGGACCCATGACAGACTCTGAACTTGGCAGCAGCATGAGGAGGCGTTATATAGGGGCCCATGGCAGATTAGGGGCCTGGCAGCAGCTATGTGAGGCCCGTAATCTGCCTGCACCCTATGTCAAAAAATTTAACACACCAGCAGTGTGAAGAGACCTGAAAGTGGCACATGGCAGCAGAGTGTGGCGATGGAGACAGCAGCAATGGGAGGCCGTACAGGGACCATGACAGACTCTGGACTTGGCAGCAGCATGAGGAGGCGGTATATAGGGGCCCATGGCAGATTAGGGGCCTGGCAGCAGCTATGTGAGGCCCGTTATCTTGCAGCACCCTATGTCAAAAAATTTAACACACCAGCAGTGTGAAGAGACCTGAAAGTGGCACATGGCAGCAGAGTGTGGCGATGGAGACAGCAGCAATGGGAGGCCGTACAGGGACCCATGAGAGACTCTGGACCTGGCAGCAGCAGGAGGAGGCGGTATATAGGGGCCCATGGCAGATTAGGGGCCTGGCAGCAGCTATGTGAGGCCCGTAATCTGCCTGCACCCTATGTCAAAAAATTTAACACACCAGCAGTGTGAAGAGACCTGAAAGTGGCACATGGCAGCAGAGTGTGGCGATGGAGACAGCAGCAATGGGAGGCCGTACAGGGACCCATGACAGACTCTGAACTTGGCAGCAGCATGAGGAGGCGGTATATAGGGGCCCATGGCAGATTAGGGGCCTGGCAGCAGCTATAGGAGGCCCGTAATCTGCCAGCACCCTATGTCAAAAAATTTAACACACCAGCAGTGTGAAGAGACCTGAAAGTGGCACATGGCAGCAGAGTGTGGCGATGGAGACAGCAGCAATGGGAGGCCGTACAGGGACCATGACAGACTCTGGACTTGGCAGCAGCATGAGGAGGCGGTATATAGGGGCCCATGGCAGATTAGGGGCCTGGCAGCAGCTATGTGAGGCCCGTTATCTTGCAGCACCCTATGTCAAAAAATTTTACACACCAGCAGTGTGAAGAGACCTGAAAGTGGCACATGGCAGCAGAGTGTGGCGATGGAGACAGCAGCAATGGGAGGCCGTACAGGGACCCATGAGAGACTCTGGACCTGGCAGCAGCAGGAGGAGGCGGTATATAGGGGCCCATGGCAGATTAGGGGCCTGGCAGCAGCTATGTGAGGCCCGTAATCTGCCTGCACCCTATGTCAAAAAATTTAACACACCAGCAGTGTGAAGAGACCTGAAAGTGGCACATGGCAGCAGAGTGTGGCGATGGAGACAGCAGCAATGGGAGGCCGTACAGGGACCATGACAGACTCTGGACTTGGCAGCAGCATGAGGAGGCGGTATATAGGGGCCCATGGCAGATTAGGGGCCTGGCAGCAGCTATGTGAGGCCCGTAATCTGCCAGCACCCTATGTCAAAAAATTTAACACACCAGCAGTGTGAAGAGACCTGAAAGTGGCACATGGCAGCAGAGTGTGGCGATGGAGACAGCAGCAATGGGAGGCCGTACAGGGACCCATGAGAGACTCTGGACCTGGCAGCAGCAGGAGGAGGCGGTATATAGGGGCCCATGGCAGATTAGGGGCCTGGCAGCAGCTATGTGAGGCCCGTAATCTGCCTGCACCCTATGTCAAAAAATTTAACACACCAGCAGTGTGAAGAGACCTGAAAGTGGCACATGGCAGCAGAGTGTGGCGATGGAGACAGCAGCAATGGGAGGCCGTACAGGGACCCATGAGAGACTCTGGACCTGGCAGCAGCAGGAGGAGGCGGTATATAGGGGCCCATGGCAGATTAGGGGCCTGGCAGCAGCTATGTGAGGCCCGTAATCTGCCTGCACCCTATGTCAAAAAATTTAACACACCAGCAGTGTGAAGAGACCTGAAAGTGGCACATGGCAGCAGAGTGTGGCGATGGAGACAGCAGCAATGGGAGGCCGTACAGGGACCATGACAGACTCTGGACTTGGCAGCAGCATGAGGAGGCGGTATATAGGGGCCCATGGCAGATTAGGGGCCTGGCAGCAGCTATGTGAGGCCCGTAATCTGCCAGCACCCTATGTCAAAAAATTTAACACACCAGCAGTGTGAAGAGACCTGAAAGTGGCACATGGCAGCAGAGTGTGGCGATGGAGACAGCAGCAATGGGAGGCCGTACAGGGACCCATGAGAGACTCTGGACCTGGCAGCAGCAGGAGGAGGCGGTATATAGGGGCCCATGGCAGATTAGGGGCCTGGCAGCAGCTATGTGAGGCCCGTAATCTGCCTGCACCCTATGTCAAAAAATTTAACACACCAGCAGTGTGAAGAGACCTGAAAGTGGCACATGGCAGCAGAGTGTGGCGATGGAGACAGCAGCAATGGGAGGCCGTACAGGGACCCATGAGAGA